>NC_136519.1:24978876-25056376 GCF_053919585.1 Euprymna scolopes | reverse complement strand
ACGTTTTGTGGATCATTCATTCTAAAGAATTCGCCAGGCTAACGAATTTCTTCGATGAGACGAAACCGACGTTATTTTGAAGCTAACTTGTTATAAGTATATCGTTATACCACTTCTCTGCTGTAATCGTTTATTGAGCACTGGGGAAGTAAACGCAGTAACAAAACGCAAATATATAGGTAAATATATTGAAAATGTTAAGGAAATAGTGTGTGTGTGTGTGTGTATTTAGTGTATATATATATATATATATATATATATATATATATATATATATATATATATATATATATATATATATATATATATACACGAGCAAACAGTTAATAGATTATTTATCTTTCACCAGACTATCCATTCACGTGTAATCACCTTTTTCTTCACCATATTCCCTCTGCTTCACTTTTTTGTTATCAAGTAGATCTTTGACTTGTTGTTTCATCAAATACTTTTGTATGCAAAATCCGATCCCGCATTTTGCTAATTCCTACCCTCTGATGAGAAGGAAAGTATTTCTTCGAAACTCCGCGGATTAAGGACTATCCACTTATCAAGTGCTTCCTTTTCAGAAGAAATATGTTTTTAACTCTTTTTCAAGGTGTTTTTTTAACATGTTTTATTAACTGTTTGCTCGTATTATAAGCTTTATCTCCTATTTGTCTTTTTCGAGCTTTTACATCTGGCTGAGATAACTTTATAAATATTATTTCTTTAATATTTATAATATACTTCATCTTGGATCATTTTGGTAAATTTAATTGTAATTTTTATTTTATTTTATTTTATATATATATATATATATATATATATATATATATATATATATATATATATATATATATATATATATATATATCGCCAATGCGTACTTTGCATAGCACGAAGTTTGAATGTAATTGAATTGAAGTTGAATGTAGGCTAACTCAAAGCATACTGATGTTTTGAGTCCTGTGAGTTTACACACACACAAACACTTTGTGCGTACTTTGTGTAATATGAAATACATTAAAATAGTGCCCGATCATAATAAAGAACATAATGTATTTTTACTTACATGTTCATTAACGTATTTGAATAAATTCTTAACTGCATGGTATGTAAATAAAACGGTATATTTGTATGTCTGCATATATTTATTTTTAGTTTCAGTATTTACTTCAACAGTGCTCAATACACGAGTAGAGGTCAGTGGTATAAAATAATAAGTACAAAGATGCCAGTTGTCACAAGTCTGGCTTCCACTATCACACCATTGATTGAAGAATCTCATACATTTGTATCTTTAGTCTGCACAGTCCAGTTTCGAAGGTTTCCATGAAATAAGATATTGATGAAAAATCAAACTTATGTATCGTTGAAATACATATACCCTTGCACAAGTAATAGAACAATCTAAAATATACATATTATATGTACATAATATACATATCTATATATTATGTACACACACACACACACACACACACACACACACACATATGTATAATAAATACATATATACATATATATATTATATATACACATATATTATATGTAAATAATTATGTTATATTTATATAAAAATATTATATATACATATATATATTATATACATTCATATATATTACATATATATACATATATATATATATATAAATATTGATATATATATGTATACATACATATACATACATTTACATACATATAAAACCATATATAGATATACATTTTACATATATAAACATATATATACATTTACATACATATATATACATACATATATACATATACGTACATACATATATATAAAAATATATATATTTTATATACATATATATATACATACATACATAACTATATTATATATAAATATATATACTATATATACATGCATATACATCTATATATACATATATATACATCTATATATGAATATATACATCTATATATGAATACATCCATCTATATATAAATATATACATATATATATATATATATATAAATATATACATCTATATGTGCATATATACATATATATTATATATACGTATAAATTATATACACATATATATAATATACACATATATATATTTACATATATATATATTATATTTACATATATATATTATATACACATATATATATTTGCATATATATATTATATTTACATATATATATACATATTATATATACATATCATATATATATATATATACATATTATATCTTATATATACATATTATATATTATATATACATATATATGTTATATATACATATTATGTATACATATATAAATAATATATACATATTATATATACACATATAAATAATATATACATATTATATATACACATATACATATTCAATATATACATATTCTATATACATTATATATACATATTTATATTATATATACTTATATAGATATTATGTATACATGTTATATATATTTATATATATATTATGTATACATATTATATATACTTATATATATTATATATTCATATATATATATAGTATACATATATATTATACATATATATATTATATATGTATATTGTTTATAAACATTTATAATGTATATACATGTATATGTATATGCACATATATATATATTTACATATATATACAATATACATATATATTAAAAATATACGTATATATTATATATAACGTATCTACATATATATTACATATATAGATATATATTATGTATACATATATATTACATATATTCAATGTATACATATTACATTCATACATATATATAACATGTATTACATATATACATATATATATAACATGTTACCTATGTACATGCATATTATATATATATACTACATATATATACATTATCTGTACATATATATTATATATTGCATATACATTACATATTAGATATGTATATATATTACGTATATATGTATACATTATTATATTAGATATATACATATATTATATATTTATATCATATAATCATATATTTATATTGTGTATACATATATATTATATGTATATATATATATATTGTATATACATGTATATATTATATATATATACTTTGTATATACATTGTATATACATATACACATTGTATATACATACATACGTTGTATATCATGTACTTTGTATATACACAATAAATATATATATATATATATATATATATATATATATATACACACACAATATATACCTATATATTATATATACGTCTATATATATTATATATACCTATATATATTATATATACATATATATATATATACATATATATATATTATACATATATATATTATATACATATGTATATATTATATACATATATATTACATATATATATATTACATACATATATAACATATTACATATATATATTACATATATACAAATACATATTACATATATATATTACATATATACAAATACATATTACATATATATATTACATATATACAAATACATATATATATATATTACATATATATAGAAATATATATTACATATATATATATATTTATTACATATATTAATATACATATATAAATATTACATATATTACATGCATACATATATTACGTGTATACATATATTACATATATACATATATGTATTACATACATATACATGTAAATATTACATACATGTATACATATATTTGCATGCATATATATATATATATATATACATATATCTATACTAGATATATGGTCTGCATATACACTACATATATACTTACTACATATACACATATGTATATACCACATGTATACAGACCACGTATATACATATGTACATATATACTTACTATATATATATATATATATATATATATATATATATACATATATACATACATTCACACACACACACACACACACATATATTATAAATCATATATATAGACATGTATTATACATATTACATATATATTTTATATATATTGCATATATATATATATATATATATATATATATATATATATACACATGTATATTATATATATCCATATAAAGTATATATATATATATATATATATATATATATATATATATATATATATATATATATATATATATAATCTTCCATTTATCAGTGATAGTATTTAAAATACTTTACACGGATACTTTTTTTTATTGCAAACAATTTTTAAAAAATGAAGACGCATTACTTTCGGTTTTAAGCTGCGCCTGTTAGTTGTGTGTTTATACGACGCGTACAATTTACGTAAATTATATAATACGGTGATTCCCGGGACATACGTTATAAATTCATCATTTTTAAGCAAAAACAATATCATGTACTTAATTGTCATGTCGAAAATAGTAATATATCCAAAAATTACGAAAATTCATCGGGTAGAACAACAGCTGAGCTGTTTTTAGTAAAAAATAGGTCTACCTCTATAGATAACAAATATTGCAACCATGAACAAATCATCTAAAATAATCATTCCGAGTTATGTCCCCTGTGTATAGACTCACTATTGTCTACTTAATGACGGCTAAGAAAAAATGCAATTTTACTCAATTTTCTGTAAAAATTACATTTTACTATAAATAACTTCATACTCGATGAATTTTCGTAATTTTTGGATATATTACTATTTTCGATTTGACAATTAAGTACGTATTTTTTTTTTTTTTTTGCTTAAATCGACATATTTTTAAAAATCGATCCGTCGACTATCGTGGTTTTTGTTTAAGCAAAATGTTCGCTCTCTCTCTCACTCTACCATTCTGAAACCCATCTTTTCCATCCCATTTTCCATCGTATCTTCCTTCCTATCATATTTTCCAACCTTGTTCTGATGACTCTGTAAGTCGATGGTCGCTTGCTAATCTAAAACTACAATAAATACAGTTCTATGTCTTTCGTTATTATCTGCGCCGACCAGATACTAGCGGGCGATGATGGACAGATCGATTTTAGATTTCTGATGATGATATTATCTTCTGATAGATGGAGAAATATTTTTTATATATATATTTACTTATTTTTTTATTCATTTTTTTTTTTTTTTTATAAACGTCTTTATTATTCAGCTATATCGATTAATATAACGAATTTTTGTTTGTGATTTTTAAAAATAGATTCTTCTATTTTTAGTGTGCGGGGGTGGGGGGTGGGGTGAGGGTAGATTGGACAGAAACGATTTTTTTTTTCTGATAGAATGTGTAGGTAGATTAAAGAAGCAATGAAATTCTTGTGAGACGGCGAAAGAACTTAAGCATTATTGTCACTTTCTTCTGTCAAACCGATGTACGTTGACGTAACCCCCAACCCACCCCGAAGCCTACTATGTTTTTGTTGTCTCCTTATACTTTAACTACATTCTTCGTTTACGAGTGATACACTCTCCATAAAAAATAAATAATGTGTGGAAAATAAAAAAAAATGCTTCGCCAGTGTTCACAAACCTATTAAATAACGCGTGAATCGAAGTAAAAAAACAAAAATTTAAAAAAAAAAAATTAAAAAAAAAACAAAAAAAAACATATGTAAATTTGCGCGTACCGAAATGGCCAGCGCCAGCGCTGATAACGTAAGAAATTACATTGCTTAATATCCGGAAAATTACTTGTTTGCGGCAAATTTAAATACAGTATTCGTTTTCAGCATACCTGAAAAACGGCGCTGTTTTACAATCGTTCACTATGCAGAGGGAGAAAACTCTCCTTTACTAAAAGATTCGTTCATTTTTTGTCATCTCATAATTTAGGACGCTCGATGCACCGATTTTTTTTTTCTTAAATCAGAACATTAAAAAAAAGGAAGCTATGACGATTTTTTTTATTTATTTATTTATTTTTTTTAATGTAACAAAGTTGATAACATTCGGGTCCAGATCAAAGTGTAGTATCTGTTCTTCAGATGCTACACTTCAATTTCTTGTTCTCTTGTCAGTGGAAGAGAACTCCTTCACGACTGAGACAATTTTTATTTTTGTTCCTTTTCTCGACGTTAAAAAAACGACCCTGGTGTCTAACTCTGTCCCGTGGGGAGGCATTGTAAATGGGAACATTAATAATACAAAATTGTAGTCTTTACTCGACTATTAAGAGAAACCAAACGAATCAACGATATTTTCATTTGATGAAAATATTTAAAAAAGAAGCTGCGGCAACTTTTTTAATTAAAAAGTAAATGTTATGGTAAGGTTTCTAAGAAATCAATCTTTGACCTAAAAAAATACAAAGACTGAAACTCTTTAATAAAACAAGGATGAAACTTTTAAAGCTGCGTTTAGAATTCCTTTACAACTATCGTTGCATTTTCATTTTTTGTAATCTTAAAAACTAGATGTTGGGGTTATTAATATTATAAGCTTTGTTATCGTAAAAAAAAAAAAAAAAAAAAAAAAGTCGCCGCAGCTTTAAATTTATATCCCCCCCCCACTTTTGGAAATAGGGTACAATTATGAATATCTCCATTATCAAATAAACCTTATAAACTGTGAAATTTACTTTATGTATGAAAACCAAAGAGGGGAAATATAACACATGAGAAATAGTTGGAATCAAGTCTCCCATTGCTGTTATTTCAGATTATTTGAAACCATAGCAGAAAGTTTTAGCCTCCCCTTCATCAAGGGCAGAGGTTTTGGGGAAATATAAGATATTTTGTAATTCATATGCAAAACTAGGAAAACAAATGACTATGACTGAAATATTTTATGACTGTAAAAATGTGCCAAAAATAGACTATGGATGATGGATGATCCTCTTAATGTGCGACCTTAAGAGTAAATGTCACATAGCCCACTACACAGTTTAGGTCATTACCTTTCCAATGAGCCTTCATTTGTTAAATTTCGATCAATAGTTTGCCAAAAAAGATGGTATATATATATATATATATATATATATATATATATATATATATATATATATACGTTTTATTTTTTTATTATCGTATCTTTCTGTTAAGTTACATTATTGTTTCAGCTACTTGGCCGTTTTTTTAGCCGTCTGTAGCATCCTCAGACTTTTACAGAAACCAGCTGTAAAAGTCTGAGGATGCTACAGACGGCCAAAAAAAAAAAAACGGCCAAGTAGCTGAAACAATAATGTAACTTAACAGAAAGATACGGTAATAGAAAATAAAACGCATATTTGCTCTACCACAGTATTGAGCACTTTCTTCGGTTTTTATTAATTACCATTTCCACTATATATATATATATATATATATATATATATATATATATATATATATATATATATATATACACACATACTCTGACACACACATATATATATATATATATACACACTCTCACACACATATATATATACACACACTCTCACACATATACATATATATACACACACACCCATATATATACACACACACACATATATATACACACACACCCACACACATATATATATATATATATACACTATATATATATATATATGAGCCTTTCAATATTCAATTTTGCTACGTGCATATATATATATATATATATATATATATATATATATATATGCACATAGCAAAATTGAATATTGAAAGGCTCATATCTTTGAATCTATGAGCCGAAACGACATGAAAATTTTCAGGCTTTTTGAAGATTATAGTACTATTCTATGGTTAAAATTTTATGACAATTAGTAAAAAGGAACCTATATTTTCCAAGCAATAAAATATGCCCAAATTTACCTACATTTGTATATATAGTGTCCTGGCAAGTCAGCTTTAGTTTTGCTGCTTTGGAATGAATTTTGCTTAAGGTTTTTTTTTTTCTTGGCTGTCTACTCTGTGGCCTTCCCAGGCCACTAATATATATATATATATATTAACCTATACCTCATTTGATTCGCCTTTTATTCCTCTATAATTTTACCTGTTCATATTTAATTGAAGAATCCTAGTCTTCACGTCAATTTAAAAGAGAAACTTCAAATCGAGAAGGCAACAAATGAGCTTAAAACCAGCTTAAAATATCCACCTTTTAGGCAACAATGCATATTGTAATTGTTGTACCAGGTTATACAATGTAACATTTAGTCCATATACCTCGACTTTCTTTTAGTGATCGTCAGGAGCTCATTAATCTCCACCTTTCTGGTTTATCCAATTGGGAAATCGACTGCAGATTGAAATGTGAGCAGAAAACTGTACGAGTGAATGTGCAAAAGCACCAAAACACTGGCGCTGTTCATGTTGCCCCTAAATCTAGTGGTCCTAAAGTTACTTCTTACAGGGAAGACAATGTTATCACGATTCGCAGCCTCAGAAACAGATTTGAAACGACTATCCAAATCAAACAACAGTGCAATCGTGTTAGAAAGTGCTCTCTTTCTATAGTTAATAACAGATTTAAAGAATTTAATTTGCGGTGTTTTGTTGCAAGACACATGTCAATGATTTCTATAAAGAACAGAAAGCGCCGTATGGACTTCGTCAGATACAATGAAGATCATGACTCTTCATATTGGTCAAAAGTGATTTTTAGCAACAAAAGCAAGTTTAATAGGCTAGGCAGTGATGGTAGGCAGTACGTCCGTCAGAGGAAAGACGAAGAATTTAATCCTAGGTGCTCAGTTTCAATGCTGCAAGGTAATAGAGGTTCAGTTTTAGTGTGGGGCATTATTAGTACCAATGATCCGGGCCTATAGTTCGCTTGCAAGGTCAAATTAATTCGACCAAGTACATTAGTATGTTGACTGAGCATTTTCTACCCCACTTTGGCTGGAATTTGAATGATAATCCCATCTTCATGCAGAATAATGCTCCCATTCACACAGCTGGCAATGTCAAGAGGTTCCTTGAAAAGCATGATATTCCCTATTTGGATTGGCCTGCACAATCTTCAGACCTCAATCCTATCGAAAACATATGGTATTCCATCAAGCAACAGCTACGTAATGATAAAATTTCAAATCTGGAAGAACTTTGGACAAAACTTAAAAAGAAGTGGGATGCCTTTTTACCGGAGTATTGCTGCAGTCTAATTCAAGGAATTTCCAAAAGATTGCAGGCTGTCAAATTGCAGATGGGCTATGCTACTAAATATTAACTAGTTCATTGTGTTCCTGTTGCATTTGTGTTGCATTAATGTTTTGCAGTTACATTTAAATAACAATTTTCCATTGTACGGACTTTCTTTTTGCCTTCTCGATTTGAAGTTAATTTTTTAAATTGACGTGAACACTAGGATACTTCAATTAAAAGTCAAATATGAACAGGTAAAATTATAGAGGAATAAAAATGCGAATCAAATGAGGTATAGGTTGTTTAAACAGTTACATTCAATTTAGCTTAAATTTGCAGTTTTTGAAAAAAAAATGAAAAGTGCAAACTCTCTTTTTGGCACCAACGTGAATGCATTGTTTTTTAACATACAGTTTTGGATGTTTATTGAGATTAATACTTCCGATTTCACCCAGGTCATGATTATCCAGTTTGCGTAGTTTGCATACGATGCATCATTAGAAATGGCAAAAAATAAAAATAAAAATAAATAATTAGCTGTGAGCTTTTATTATAATCATATTTGTTGTTTTGACTTGTTAATGATATGACTATTGTGTTGATTATTATGAACAGTTTTGCCTAAAAATAATAATAATAATAAAAAAAAAATTGAACAGTAAGAATTAAAAATATTATTTGCTTAATTCTTGTAGCGACCTGTTTTTTATAATTGAAGTTTATGTTTTTATTATTTTATTAATTAAAATATATTTTTATGGCATAATAATAGTTAAAATCTCAAAATGTGTGTGTGCGTGTATATATATATATATATATATATATATAATTTATCTATATAAATAAAACAGTAGATGCATGTGTGTCTGTGAAAATATTTAACCGATAAACAACAAGTCGCATTAACACTGAAAGAAACAGGAAATAGTAATCATAACCAAGAGTGGCTTATAACGAGTAAAATCTTTGTTTGGATGGATGAATAACGCATATGTCCGCAAGTTTTAATTTACTGAAATATTTTTTTTTTTTTTTAGAAAGGAGTCACCATTTATCAAGGCCTGGAGGGCACTCAAGAATAAGTGTTAATGAGTGTACAGTAGTCAATAGGACAATATCGTAGTAAATATTGCTATTACTTTTGCGCATGCGCTAATTCATTCATAGCTTGAAGTAGTTTAATTTTCAATCTTATCTATCTGTCAGTAGTAAGGAACGCAACTGGAATGCTGAATGTTTTGGTTTCGATGCGTAACTAATGGCATGTAAGTCAACTTTTTGTTTTTAATCTTTTGAAATCAATACTACATATTAGGTACAATATAATACTCAATAGAGAATTGAATCTGTAATAATAAATACAAAATCTGCATGATTTAAAATATATTTAAGGGTATTTTATGACCCTCTTCAGTATATATATATATATATATATATATATATATATATTTTATATATATATGATGATGGACTCTCTCTTCAATGTATGAGCTTCCGCTACAACAACTAAGTTGCTCAGAATTCCACACAGATGATTTGTTTATAATGGTGAAGGCTTTGTGTAGAACCATTCATATTTTTGGTATTACTTCTAACCTTTGTCAGTGCAGACGACAGAGTATACAGTAAACTGCAGGTTTTTACATCAGTTTCCTTCTCCTTGGGGATGCATCTCTCCCAGTGAATTAATGCGCCTTCAGATACCAACCTGGAAATTTCTATAACTCGGCGCGGTACATACAGCACCTAGATTTCCCAAATAGTCACCCATCTGGTACTGGCCAGGCTTAATGTTGTTTAACTTTGACGATCTGGTGAGAACCGGTGTATCAATGTGATTATGCCATATATATGTTTTTTGGTAAAATATGTTTTTTCAATTATATTTCCCTCTTTGTGCATACCAATCCTTTTTATTTAAAAGCTCAATGTCTGTCAAACATAACAACAGAGCATATATAAAACAATAACAGTATAGTTACATTTGAAAATCCAAATATTTATGTTTCATGCAAAACAGCTCCACCAGCACGTTATAATGTTGAGTCTTCTATGAATTTTTTTTTTTTTTTTTTTTGAGATTACGCATTTTTCTGAGCAGTATATGCACGAAAAGAGTCGGTATCGACATAATAATAACTAATTATTTCTACATAATGAAACGGATTTGTAAAAAAAGTACCGAAATTTTAAAATGCTGGAGAGGCTGTTTTGTATGAAAAATAAATATTTGAATCTTGGAATGTAACTATATATATATACATACATATATTATACGTGTGTGTGTGTGTGTGGTTTTATATACGTAATTTCGCATTCCGATTATTTTTCATATACTAAAGATACACACACACACACACACACTATATATATATATATATATATATATATATATATATATATATATATATATATATATATACAGAGAAAGAGAAAGAAGGAAAAGAGTCATTACTGAGTAAGACCAAAGGCCACTCAAGGTTAAAGAGATAGCCAGTTGTATCATACAAGAGCACTGGAAACGATAAATAGAATAGAAAAAAGTTATATAAATAGATAGATAGACACACAATTATCCCCTTATTAGCCATCCGTGCTGGCGGATTTTGGGAACACAACTTCTATTTCAGCAGAAAGAAACTATTCATACGGATAGCTGATCAGTGCATAATTTTATATATTATAATTATAAAAATATATTGTACTCTTTTTAACATAACTGAGCACTTTATTATTATTTATATATATATATATATATATAAATGATCATTTTATCTATATGTAAAGTATTATATATGAATATTATTTTTCAGTTTGTTGAAATTTTTTTTTTTTTTTTTTTTTTTTTTTACATAGGCATCACCACAATGAAATAATGAAATAATACCATTATTACTAATTAATGATTTTCTGGGGGGGGGGGGGGTATCATTATTCTAACGATTAGCTCCGTCCTCCTTAAAAGAGGTGTACATTCTGCCAAGTCAGGCTAATCTCGGTCCCGGTTTCACCTGTGGACAACTTTTATCCTATAAAGTCTCTCTGTCTCCTTCCTCGGCAAGTGCGTGTGTGCGTATTATATCGAAACGCTACATTCCGATGCAAAAACGTTTGGCCTTGAACGATCTACGAACATTTCGATTCTCTTCCAACGCATCCTTCGTTCTCTCTGTCTGCAAAAAAAAAAAAAAAAAAAAAAAAAAATGTTGCAAATGGAATCATCATCATCATCATCATCATCATCATCATAATAATGATACTACTACTACTACTACTACTACTACTACTAATAATAATAATAATAATAATAATAATACGGATTTAAGTTTAAAAAAATGCAATGTTTTTTACTGCAAGAGTATACTTTCTTTTTTTTGCATCTACATTTCGATTGCAAGTGTTTTATTTGCTTTTTTTTTACATGGTGTCACCCCCACCCCACGTGACATAAGTCTAATTTAGTGACCTTCCCTTATATCTCTCCAACAATGACAATAAAACTAGCCACTATAATACGACAAAAAATATGCATTTTGTGTTTAATGAACTGAATTAGATTAAATTAAATAAATAGAAAAAAAGGTTGCCGATCAAAGTGTAGTATTTGTTCTGCAGATGCTGCAATCAAAGACCATATGTGGGGGCAACCCCACATATAAAACCATTGCCCTTGTGGCAATCAGTTATTGGTCAATGTAGGGGAAACCCATAATACCAAATGTCACTAACCAGCTCCCCTACTCCCCGGGGTGCTGGTCCCCATTTCCCCTTCACTCTCCATATTAAAAAACGGCCTTGTGCCTAATTTGCTCAGTGGGGAAGCAAATAAATACCCTGTTCTTCAGATGCTACACTACACTTTTTTGGTCTCGATTAATGGAGGAGAAATCTTTCATGACTGATACATTTTTTTTAAATTTTTGTTACTAACCAGAGTGCCCCTTTTTGGGAAGCTGGTTTCCCCCAAAATTAAAAACCGACCTTGTGTCTAACTCTGCCCTTGTGGGGAGGCAAGTAAACAACAGCAACAACAACAACAACAAACAAATCTATTATAATAAAGTTGTATTCGTATTATTTGAATTCATCGGAATACTGTTCTCGTCTTAAGTGTGATTTTCACAATGTTTCGGTCGATGTAACTTCCGACCTTCTTCAGGTGTATCTTGTCGAACTTGAGAATGTTTCTGTCCAACTCGGAAATTTGGACGGAATTTCGAGCGGAATCCTTTATTTACTTGACGGGGGTAGTATGCTCTTGTTCCATCAGCCATGACTGGATAGAGGTCCTAAGTAATTCGCAATTGTATTTTAATTTTTTTTTCAATCGCCCACACTGAGAATTGAACCTTCAACCTTCAAGTGAATATCACTTTTACAATTGATTTTTCCAAGTACTTTAACCACTGTGCCACGAGTCCTTGTGACAATCACACTCAAGATGAGAACAGTAGTCAGATGAATCCAAATAATACGAATAACCAATCCTCATCTCAAAAATTTAGAAAAGTCGTATTCCTCTCTGTTTCTTTGTTCATAATTTGATTAATATGTAAATAAAAACAAAACGTACATTGACTTACAAATTAACGTTAAAACATACCTTTTACATACTTTTTTCCTTCTGTGAGAAAGATGAGAGAGACGAAATGGACCTTGCCCACTAGATTTCAAAGACGGTTTTGTACCCTGTTAAGACAGTAAAAGATACTCTTGGGCGCCCCCTCCTCATGTGGCAATAGTACTCCATCATTGACTCTAGTACCGATATATATATATATATATATATATATATATATATATATATATATATATATATATATTATATATATATATCCTTCTTATGAAACATAAGCAAATAAATGTATATTATATATATATATATGTTGCATCTCTGTGCATTTTTTTACAAGTATTTTAATGGAATGTGCTCTGATGAACTCATTGTACTTGTGCCCCCTCGACGTACATATCCCTGACAAACCCGCTTACCAACCAAAACACACCCCTTCACTGTTGAGGTGTCTAAATGTCAGCAAGCTTTCTGCTCAAATAGTTTCTTCTTTTGAACAGCTAGACTTTGGAATTCCCTTCCTGTTACCTGCTTTCTGACTGTACTGATATGCAGAAGTTTAAATGTAATGTAAAACCAACATCTTATTAATCTTTCCAAGGCATGATCCCAATTAGTAGCCCCTTACGTCCAAGTGGCGATATGGCTTGTTTTGGGGTGAAGATGAGTAAAAAAAAAAAAAAAAATAATTAAATAAAAAATAAAACAATTAAAAATTAATAATAAAAAAAAAATTCCATTGAATAATAAAATAATGCAACAGTGCACATGAGCGCATCAAAAGTATCAGCAGAGCGAAGGATGGCTAGCATGCAAAAAGATTAGCAGCCGCAGAAAAATGCGCATATGCAAATTAGGAAGTATGCGCAAGAAGAGGAAAGAAGGAAAAAAAAAAGTCGACGTCGAAGGAATTGGCCGTGTAAAGTGAAGGAGACTAATGGCTGGCTGCAGCCGGCATGGGGTCAGAAGGGAAAAGTGTACGCCAGGTGTGGGGGTAGGAAGAAGGAGAAACGCAAGCCATATAAAATGGACATGTGGCAGTGAAAGAGTTTTAGGTGGTGTCAAAACAATGAAAACGTTAATAAAAAAAACTTTTGTTGAAAAAGAAAAAAATGCCGACCCAGATTTTTTATTTATTTATTGAATTGCTTTGTTTGTTTGTTCATTTGCGACGGTAACGATTACGTTACATTAATAAATTAATAAATAATCCTGTGAAACTCTCTTCCATTTACCTGCTTTCCAGCTGACTACAATCTGATTGTTTTCAAGTCCAACATAAACAAATTCTTGATGAACCGTCCCCCCCCTAAGTAATCCAATTTACAAAATTTCCACTACTTAGTTTACTACACTATAATCCAATTGACTAATGTATACCTATTAACCCTTATCCTCGAGTGGCTTCCCAGCCTTGATAAGTGGTGACTCCTTTGTAAAAAAAAAGAAGAAAAAAAAGAAATAAAATAAAATAAGTAATTACGATAATAAATAAATGATACAATTTCCTTTGAATCATTATTCATTTAAAATGAAAAGCGATTAGAGGCTTAGGGTAAATCAGACGGGATGCTTTTCGATTGAGACACATTCTGAGAGGACTGAAAATGGTTAATGGAATCGCTTAAATCGCTATATCTATAATATAAAGCTGAACGTCTGCGTGTGTCTGGTCACGAATAGGCTCCTATATGGTTGACTATTATAGAAAACTGATTACATATAATGATAGAAGATGTATCGAGACACAGGAATGGGTATGTTTGATCTGGCATAATGATGATTCATTAAAATTGTGGGGTCTGCGTACGCGCCTGGTCCACAAAGTATGGAAATAAAAAAAAAAAAAATAAAAAAAAAAACGTTTACAAGTGTTTTTTTATATAGATGTACATAAGAATACTTTGATAAGTATGTTTTAACTTAAATTGGGATGGTATAATAACATTGTGGGGTCTGTGTTCGCGCCTGACCTCCATAGAATGGAAATAGGCACAAACTTTAATAAAGACTTTTCATATCTATCTGTGTAAGTATACTTTGATAATTATGTTTCAGTTTGAAGAAATATGGTATAATAAAATTATGGGGTGTTCGTTCGCGCTTGACCTTCATAGAATGAAAATATGTCACAAAGTTTAACAAGGTTTTTTAATATAGATCCACAGAATATTGTGATAAGTGTTTCAGCGGGAACAGGTATGGTATAATAAATTATGGGGTTTATCTATTTTATTTTTACTTTCATCATATTTTACTTTGGTTTTGATACCCCCAAATTCGAAGCTATCTCTCTACAACCCTTCCTTTTCATAACCTATCATACTTTCATAAATCAGAGTCCATTTTCTGTAGGCTGTTTTTGAACCCAGTCAACGATGGGTACTTTTGCTAGTATATGTATATATATTTTTTCTTTATTGCATTTCCACCCAAAACAAGGCACCATGCGACTTTGATGTAGGGGGCTACTATCTGGGACATAATTGCAGACATACTATGTAGGGAGTTGAGCAGCAAGATGTTTGTTTACATTACTTGAACTTCTGCATGTCAGTACAGTCGGCGAAGCAGGAATCCAGAAGGGAATTCCAAAGTCTAGCAGCTCTGGGGAAGAAACTATCATCTTGATAAGTGGTGATGCCTATGTAAAAAGAAAAAATAAATTGACTTTGCATCATCACAATAGCCGTTTACCATTGATTTCTTGCTTGCAACGACCATTGGTCTTCACTGGAATTTGGGTGTCAATTAGCCTTCCCAAGATCTCAGCACTCTTCACATTCATCCAGTGGAGGTCTGAACAGTGTTTTCCCTCCTTCTGTCATCCTTGACACTTCACAACTATTTTGTGTAGTAACAGCCAGGGCTGATGCCATATTATTGATATTATTAAGAAAGTAGTTTGCTTGAAGCATTGTTTAATGTGTATATGAATGAAATGGGCAGAATAATGCAGAGATGTAACAGACTCACATATTGAATCAATACATGTGCGTTTATTTATACAATCATATGTGATCACTATTATAGCTTTATTAAGACAGATAACACTGACTCCCCAAAACAAAAGTCCTTATTTTTTTTAAATAGAGATAGACAAGATCACAGTGTAGTATTTGTTCTGTTGCTGCACTTAAGTTTATCTTGTCCATTTCAATGGAGGGGGGGGAATACAATTTTTATTTATTTATTTTTTTATTTTTACCTACATTCAGAGTGCTCCTTTTTAGGGCGAGCTGGTTTCTCCCACATTAAAAACAACCTTGTGTCATATTTTGCTTTTGTGGAGAAGCAAATAAATACCAATGAAAGAGGTACTTGTTCGCTTAAAAAAAAAGGATTACTTTTATTTACGATTGTATGCAAAGGATGAGGGGAGGGGCCGCATTGTTAACGCGATCATTGTTCTTTTCTGTTCGTGTAAGAAAGAGAAAAGGTAGTCGATATTTTACTTATCAGCTATTATTATAAAACCACTTGATGTCAATTTGTTTACTTGCTGTTGCATTGTTAACATAACATGAAGCGGTTTGTATTTGTTTTTCTTTTTTTTTTTGAGGGGTGGGGATGGGGCTAATGGATTTATTTTTATTTCCCAGTTAATAAGTAAGTCACTACTTATTTGGCTCTCCATCAGTGCAAAGTTAGATACAAAGTCGTTTCTCTTTTTCTTTTTTTTAACGAGGAAAATTAAACTACCCTCAAAACAACGAAAGCTGCTGCAAAAGTGGGCTCCCTCTATCGTGCTAGAAAACTACTCATACCTGAGATTATCCTGTACCTGTACAGAGCCACCACTTGCCCATGCATGCAATATTTTCACCACTTCTAGGCTGGTGCATCTACCATTAGTCTCTCCCTATTGGATAGGGCCCATAGAAGAGTCTCCAATCTAATAGGTCCCGCTTTGTCAACTAAGCTAGAACCCCTGTCCCATCGCCGGAATGTTGCATCTCTGTGTCTGTTTTACAAGTATTTTAACAGAAAATGTTTTCTGATGAACTCCATGCACTTGTGCTCCCTCGATGTACATATCCTTGACAAACCCACTTAGCAACAAAATCACACCCCTTCACTGTTGATGTCCCTGAATGCCAGAAAGCTTTCTACTCTAATAACTTCTTCCTTCAAACGGCTAGACTTTGGAACTCCCTCCCTGCTACCTGCTTCCCTGGCTGTACTGATATGCAGAAGTTTAAATGTATCATAGACTAACATCTGTTTCATTTTCCCTAAGCATGGCCCCAAATAGTAACCTCTTACGTCCAAGTGGCAGTATGACTTGTTTGGGTGAACGTAAGTCAAAAGAAGTATGGGATTTAAAAAGAAAATGTGTCCGTCAAAAAAGATTTCTACTTCATCTGGAAGAGGACAGGGAAAATATACTACAGTTTGATCACAACTGGAAGGTCGGGTATTTACTTGCCCCTCTCCCAAGGGCAAAGATAAACGCAATGTGGTTTTATAATGAAGAAAATATTTAGATTCTCCCATCGCAAGAACTTAGACACCAGTGTCGGAAAGTGGGATTGAGAAGTCAGCGTCCCCAAGAAGGGGCACTCTGACCTGCAAAAAATGCCTTAGCAGTCCCTTTGTAAGGGCACCTTAGGCGATTAGCAATAAACTAACCACCTTCTCCAGGAGAGAAGATAAAGCCTGTGAAGGTGGACCTTCTTGAACTTCACAGAACTATTATCACACCGTAATCAACAGGGGCCAGATCATTACAGGAATGAATGCTCTAATCTTTGTTGATTTTGGGGTCGAGGATAAAAGTCCCTAATAAGGGAGGGTACTCCAAAATTGCATATTTATTAAGCGAGTTCCGGTTTTGTAAGTCCTCAATCGTAAACAGTGTTAGTTAATTGGAAGAAAATGTAGGTTACAGCATAAGAATATCCGTAAACTAATTTTTACAGAAATAATTAATACTGTAAGTAAATCTTAGGAATTTAGCAGAGAAGTCAACAAACAAACAAAAAAGGTAAAAAAAATTTCAAATTTATAATATATAAATGTTACCAAAGGCAATATAAGTTACTTTTCTACTTACCTGGATAAGTTTTGTGTGCTTTAACGGAATTTAAAACGTTTATTCGGTTTGAAAAAACAAGCAATGTCGAGCTGGTAAGTTAAACCGGCAATCAAGAAGGCAGACAAAAACATGCCGTCTTCGGAGCGTTTAAAATAGCTCAAAAGTCCAGAAATTAACAAAATAAAATAATGATTTTAGACAGTGTGTTTTCATTGGCCTTCTTAATTGCCGGTTTAACATATCGACTCGACATTGCTTGTTTTTCAAACCGAATAAACGCTTTAAATTCTGTTAAAGCACACAAAACTTATCCAGGTAAGTAGAAGAGTAACTTATATTGCCTTTGGTAACATTTATTTGTTTTAAATTTGAATTTTTGACCTTTTTTTTTTGTTAGCTTCTCTGTTAAATACCCATAAATAAATAAATAAATAAATAAATAAATAAATAAATATCCTCAAACTAATTAAAAAAAAAAAAAAAGGCAGATATGCAGTTTAGGTTGTAAAGATAGCCTCTAACCCTTGCATAATGAAAAGGGACAACTTCTATTACACCATTGTGATGTCACCTAAATAAACATCAATGAGTGATTCAAGCCCTGGCATAACGGAAGCATGGGCGACCATAACCGGTGTCAGTTGAAAATAGCTTACAGATGTAAAATTGTTCCGCTTCGACTTATTGTTTAAGTTTTATTTCGCTAGCAGCCATGCTGCTTCTAAGTTTTTTTTTTTTTTTTTTTTTTACATCAAAAGTATTATTGCTTAAAAAATATTTCAATAAATAAAGAAATGTTCACACATAACAATAAATAAAATAGAAATGAAATATCGGATAACACCCTTCGTTCAAATAAAGTATTTTAGAGTTTTGCAGGAGTCCCTTTGGCGTCGCAGAGTTAAAAAAAAAAAAAAAAAATACTAGGGCAATATTTTTCATGATATCCGCGTGTTTTTTTTTTTTTTTTTTCAAAAATATTTTAATAATACAAGAAAGTATATAAAAAAGCATTGTAGTATATTTTTCTAAAAATGTGAAGAAATCAATAAATATTTAAGAAAGTAATAATTTTTTTTATAATACTATAACAAATTAAAACCATTGGAAAAAATATTCTATTAAAAATGAAAAACAAACAGCATTTTATTTATTATTTTATGCAAAATTTAATTAAGCATTATTGACACTTATGGTGGCAATTAAAAGTAAAGAAAATACAGAAAAGCATGTATGATGAACGCACTTGTTACAGAACGAAGATGTCATATTCCAAAAATCACGTAAATTGGTCAAGTAGTTTTATTTTAAACAAAGAAAATCAAAATTTAAGATTTTTAGCGATTTTACTACTAAACTGCATTGAACGTAAGATTGATTTCTCACCTCAAGTTCAATTTGAGTTGCCCCTTCCTATTTATTTCATCGAATTTAATCATGGCCGACGAAAACACTACGACTGACTTAATTGGAAAAATTGAATAAAAAAAAACAAAAAAAAAAAAACGGCACTTTTTCAGTATACAGACGGCGGCCATTTTTTTTTTTGTGGTCGGAGGGGGGGGATTTCATTAAACTTTCGCCAAGTGGCGCTTCTCAGTCAAAGAACAAGGGACAATAATAACTCGTACTTTTTGGGAAATTCTTCGAAAACTTTATCTTAAAATGAATGTAAATTCCCTAAATATGTGCTATTTTACATTGTTGACGTTGGAACCCCGGGAAACAATTGACTTTTTGCAGGCTAATAGATTGTTATCGGTTTTAATGTTTCATTTAAATTATTAATTTGTTGTTGACCCCTTTAAGGTTGCTTTAATTCGAAAAATGTTTCGTTTAAATTATTTGTTGTTGATCCCTTGAAGGTTGCTTTAATTCGAAAAATGTTTCATTTAAATTATTAATTTGTTGTTGACCCCTTTAAGGTTGCTTTAATTCGAAAAATGTTTCATTTAAATTATTTGTTGTTGATCCCTTTAAGGTTGCTTTAATTCGAAAAATGTTTCATTTAAATTATTAATTTGTTGTTGACCCCTTTAAGGTTGCTTTAATTCGAAAAATGTTTCGTTTAAATTATTAATTTGTTGTTGACCCCTTTAAGGTTGCTTTAATTCGAAAAATGTTTCATTTAAATTATTAATTTGTTGTTGACCCCTTTAAGGTTGCTTTAATTCGAAAAATGTTTCATTCGAATTATTAATTTGTTGTTGACCCCTTTAAGGTTGTTTTAATTCGAAAAATGTTTCATTCAAATTATTAATTTGTTGTTGACCCCTTTAAGGTTGCTTTAATTCGAAAAATGTTTCATTTAAATTATTAATTTGTTGTTGACCCCTTTAAGGTTGCTTTAATTCGAAAAATGTTTCATTCAAATTATTAATTTGTTGTTGACCCCTTTAAGGTTGCTTTAATTCGAAAAATGTTTCATTCGAATTATTAATTTGTTGTTGACCCCTTTAAGGTTGCTTTAATTCGAAAAATGTTTCATTTAAATTATTAATTTGTTGTTGACCCCTTTAAGGTTGCTTTAATTCGAAAAATGTTTCATTTAAATTATTAATTTGTTGTTGACCCCTTTAAGGTTGCTTTAATTCGAAAAATGTTTCATTTAAATTATTAATTTGTTGTTGACCCCTTTAAGGTTGTTTTAATTCGAAAAATGTTTCATTTAAATTATTAATTTGTTGTTGACCCCTTTAAGGTTGCTTTAATTCGAAAAATGTTTCATTTAAATTATTAATTTGTTGTTGACCCCTTTAAGGTTGCTTTAATTCGAAAAATGTTTCATTTAAATTATTAATTTGTTGTTGACCCCTTTAAGGTTGCTTTAATTCGAAAAATGTTTCATTTAAATTATTAATTTGTTGTTGACCCCTTTAAGGTTGCTTTAATTCGAAAAATGTTTCATTTAAATTATTAATTTGTTGTTGACCCCTTTAAGGTTGCTTTAATTCGAAAAATGTTTCATTTAAATTATTAATTTGTTGTTGACCCCTTTAAGGTTGGTTTAATTCGAAAAATGTTTCATTTAAATTATTAATTTGTTGTTGACCCCTTTAAGGTTGGTTTAATTCGAAAAATGTTTCATTTAAATTATTAATTTGTTGTTGACCCCTTTAAGGTTGCTTTAATTCGAAAAATGTTTCATTTAAATTATTAATTTGTTGTTGACCCCTTTAAGGTTGCTTTAATTCGAAAAATGTTTCATTTAAATTATTAATTTGTTGTTGACCCCTTTAAGGTTGCTTTAATTCGAAAAATGTTTCATTTAAATTATTAATTTGTTGTTGACCCCTTTAAGGTTGCTTTAATTCGAAAAATGTTTCATTTAAATTATTAATTTGTTGTTGACCCCTTTAAGGTTGGTTTAATTCGAAAAATGTTTCATTTAAATTATTAATTTGTTGTTGACCCCTTTAAGGTTGCTTTAATTCGAAAAATGTTTCATTTAAATTATTAATTTGTTGTTGACCCCTTTAAGGTTGGTTTAATTCGAAAAATGTTTCATTTAAATTATTAATTTGTTGTTGACCCCTTTAAGGTTGCTTTAATTCGAAAAATGTTTCATTTAAATTATTAATTTGTTGTTGACCCCTTTAAGGTTGTTTTAATTCGAAAAATGTTTCATTTAAATTATTAATTTGTTGTTGACCCCTTTAAGGTTGGTTTAATTCGAAAAATGTTTCATTTAAATTATTAATTTGTTGTTGACCCCTTTAAGGTTGCTTTAATTCGAAAAATGTTTCATTTAAATTATTAATTTGTTGTTGACCCCTTTAAGGTTGCTTTAATTCGAAAAATGTTTCATTTAAATTATTAATTTGTTGTTGACCCCTTTAAGGTTGCTTTAATTCGAAAAATGTTTCATTTAAATTATTAATTTGTTGTTGACCCCTTTAAGGTTGCTTTAATTCGAAAAATGTTTCATTTAAATTATTAATTTGTTGTTGACCCTTTTAAGGTTGCTTTAATTCGAAAAATGTTTCATTTAAATTATTAATTTGTTGTTGACCCCTTTAAGGTTGCTTTAATTCGAAAAATGTTTCATTTAAATTATTAATTTGTTGTTGACCCCTTTAAGGTTGGTTTAATTCGAAAAATGTTTCGTTTAAATTATTAATTTGTTGTTGACCCCTTTAAGGTTGCTTTAATTCGAAAAATGTTTCTTTTAAATTATTAATTTGTTGTTGACCCCTTTAAGGTTGGTTTAATTCGAAAAATGTTTCATTTAAATTATTAATTTGTTGTTGACCCCTTTAAGGTTGCTTTAATTCGAAAAATGTTTCATTTAAATTATTAATTTGTTGTTGACCCCTTTAAGGTTGCTTTAATTCGAAAAATGTTTCATTTAAATAATTAATTTGTTGTTGACCCCTTTAAGGTTGGTTTAATTCGAAAAATGTTTCATTTAAATTATTAATTTGTTGTTGACCCCTTTAAGGTTGCTTTAATTCGAAAAATGTTTCATTTAAATTATTAATTTGTTGTTGACCCTTTTAAGGTTGCTTTAATTCGAAAAATGTTTCATTTAAATTATTAATTTGTTGTTGACCCCTTTAAGGTTGCTTTAATTCGAAAAATGTTTCATTTAAATTATTAATTTGTTGTTGACCCCTTTAAGGTTGCTTTAATTCGAAAAATGTTTCGTTTAAATTATTAATTTGTTGTTGACCCCTTTAAGGTTGGTTTAATTCGAAAAATGTTTCATTTAAATTATTAATTTGTTGTTGACCCCTTTAAGGTTGCTTTAATTCGAAAAATGTTTCATTTAAATTATTAATTTGTTGTTGACCCCTTTAAGGTTGCTTTAATTCGAAAAATGTTTCATTTAAATTATTAATTTGTTGTTGACCCCTTTAAGGTTGCTTTAATTCGAAAAATGTTTCATTTAAATTATTAATTTGTTGTTGACCCCTTTAAGGTTGCTTTAATTCGAAAAATGTTTCATTTAAATTATTAATTTGTTGTTGACCCCTTTAAGGTTGGTTTAATTCGAAAAATGTTTCATTTAAATTATTAATTTGTTGTTGACCCCTTTAAGGTTGCTTTAATTCGAAAAATGTTTCATTTAAATTATTAATTTGTTGTTGACCCCTTTAAGGTTGGTTTAATTCGAAAAATGTTTCATTTAAATTATTAATTTGTTGTTGACCCCTTTAAGGTTGCTTTAATTCGAAAAATGTTTCATTTAAATTATTAATTTGTTGTTGACCCCTTTAAGGTTGGTTTAATTCGAAAAATGTTTCATTTAAATTATTAATTTGTTGTTGACCCCTTTAAGGTTGCTTTAATTCGAAAAATGTTTCATTTAAATTATTAATTTGTTGTTGACCCCTTTAAGGTTGCTTTAATTCGAAAAATGTTTCATTTAAATTATTAATTTGTTGTTGACCCCTTTAAGGTTGCTTTAATTCGAAAAATGTTTCATTTAAATTATTAATTTGTTGTTGACCCCTTTAAGGTTGCTTTAATTCGAAAAATGTTTCATTTAAATTATTAATTTGTTGTTGACCCCTTTAAGGTTGGTTTAATTCGAAAAATGTTTCATTTAAATTATTAATTTGTTGTTGACCCCTTTAAGGTTGCTTTAATTCGAAAAATGTTTCATTTAAAGTATTAATTTGTTGTTGACCCCTTTAAGGTTGCTTTAATTCGAAAAATGTTTCATTTAAATTATTAATTTGTTGTTGACCCCTTTAAGGTTGCTTTAATTCGAAAAATGTTTCATTTAAATTATTAATTTGTTGTTGACCCCTTTAAGGTTGCTTTAATTCGAAAAATGTTTCATTTAAAGTATAAATTTATTCGAAATTCTTGTTGACTTTTCGATGTTACTTTACTTCGAAGAATGTTTCATTTACATAACAAAAAAAAACGGTACTTGTACAGTTTAGTCAAGACATTAAAAAATGAAAATATCGAAAAAAGTTTAAATTGTATGTATCCGTTATGGAATGAAGTTCTCCGAAAACAAAATTCACTTAATTTCATCAATTTTACAGCGAAAAAACAATTTGTTATGATACCGAGCAAAATGTTCGATTTTTAGGAAGAAAAGCTAGTATTAAAGATGGGGAGGGGGTGTCAGCGCTTTAACTGGAGTTATCCCCCTTTGGCATTTCTAAAATTCAAACAATTTTTTTTAAAATTCAAGATGGCTGCCTTCAACGCGCTATCATAAAAACGTGTTTTTCCGCTGTAAAAAAAAAAAAAAAAAAAAAAAAAAAAAACTACATCAATGAAATTAAGTGAAATTTTGTTTCCAGAGAACTTCGTTCCATAACGGATACATAAAATTTAAACTTTTTTTTTCGATATTTTCATTTTTTAATGTCGTAACTAACCTGTACAAGTACCCAAAAAGCAAAACAATGTTGCTTAAATTACAAAAAAATGTTTTATTAAAATTATATTTTCTTATGCAAACTTTTAAATGTTTTTTAACATATAATGTTTAAAATGGAAAATTAAAAATGGCGCCCGACTCTGATGAGCACGGTAAGTTTGGGAAAAGGAGTTAAAAATAAAAATAAAAACTAGACAAAATATTTTTAGAAACTCGCTTAATATATGTTACCGTGACATAGGCTGACATATATTCGGTGGGTTTTTTAACAGTATTTTGTATAGTTCTTAATTTTTAAGTACTTTTCCCAAACTTACCGTGTTCATCAGAGAGTTGGGCGCCATTTTTAATTTTCCAATACATCGATGAACACTGTATGTTTTTCGAGCTGAATAAACATGTTACATTAAACAAAAACACTAAAGAAATATCCAGTTAGGTAGAAAAGTAACTTATCTTGCCTTTGATAACATTTATTTGTTATATATTTGTTTTTTTGACAACTTTTTCGAATCTGTGTGTAAACCCATATTTTGATACATTTTTATAGAATAAATGTTTTGGTTTTCAAATAGTTTTGTGTTCGGAAAAAAAGATCTTGTTTGTTACTTATTTCATTGCCGCCGTCCGTATACTGCAGAAGTGAAAAAAAAAAATGACTTGATCTAATTATGTGATTTTTGGGACATTTCATCTTCGTTCCGTGACTGGTACGTACTTTTCTGTATTTTCTTAACTTTTAATTGACACCATAAGTGCCAATCTGAATAAGTACCATTTATTTTTATCAAAAGTTTCACATTTTCTTTCATGTCAATTTGTTTATTTGTTTTACAATGAAAACAGAAGTCCGGTTTGGTAACCGGACCATTATTTCTTCCACTCGAGGTTTTCACCTGACACCGGTACGGCCGGATCTAGAGTCGCCCATTCGTTCATTACCCCGGGTAACGAAAGACGCAATGTTTATCCCTAAAGCAAGGAACAAAAATATAAAAATTACCTCAGTCTAGAAGGATAAAATTACTACACTTGCATGTTTGACTGAATGTCGGATAAGAAATTTTGTGTTCGTGTGTGTACGTTCATGTTCCTTTTCAAAATTGTGAATGATCTGCTCGGCTTATCTATGGATGGCTCTAATGTAATTAAATGTTCGTTTGATCACATGATGGAAATTGCATTCGTTAATTTTATTCCGTTGTAGTTTTGACAAACATCGTTTATTTTGCAAGCAAGTGAATGTTTTAAACGACGAATTTAATTTTAAAATAGTGGCTCACCTGAGAAATAAATGGTTTAGAAGCACAGTTGAAACGTAATAATATTTTGACTGTTTAGAATTTTATCCTCTGATTAAATGCAAAAAAAAAAAAAAAAAAAAAAAAATTTAGAATGACCAAGTCACGATACAAACATTGCATCGGACATTTTATCTTCTCTCTCTCTCTCTCTCTCTCTCTCTCTCTCTCTCTCTCTCTCTCTCTCTCTCTATATATATATATATATATATATATATATATATATATATATATATATATATATATATTTACTAGTGGTGAAAAAACCGGACTAGAGTGCTCAATGTGTAGCCAGAGCAGTATATAAGAAATTTATTACTGTGAGTTCGGAATGAGTTTACATATTGTTTCAACTAGAGGAAGATCCTCAAAGAGAGGAAATATTCAACTAGCATCGTCAGAATTCATAGATGGACTCTTAGGGGATTTGTATATGTTTATATATTTAAAATGAAATGAAATAAAATAAACCCTCTTTAGGTCATGGCATTTCGAAACTAAATGCTTTTCATCAGAAGAGGAGAAGGCCAGAATTATACAAAATATAAACATAGACAAAAAATATAGCTTAAGGACATTTAGAAATGAAATGAGAATTAAGGAATAGGATAATATGGTAAAAATAACTAAAAGTAGGTACAACATATAAAGATACATCGGAAGAGTATATATGTAGGTAATATTTAAAAAAATATAGGTCACTATGAAATAATGGGGTACGGCACAATCGCGTGACACACCGGTTCTCGCCAAATCACATAAGTTAAGCAACGTTGAGCCTGGCCAGTACCAGATGGGTGACGATTTGGGAAGGCTAGGCGCTGTATGTACCTTGTAGGAAGGTTGGGCGTGGGGCCAGCACCCTCACCCTGTAAAAAGAACTCCTCGCCACAAAAGCATCTACAAAGTTGTAGATGGCCTATGCCCCTCCAGGGGCTCAAGGCTATGGATGGATGAAATAACGGGGATCATTAAAGAAGAGCCAATAATAAAAGAAGGAAAAAATAGCAAAGATAGATGAGAAAGTGGGGTGGGGGAGATAAAAACAGTAAATAGGATATATATATATATATATATATATATATATATATATCCTATTTACTGTTTTCTCATCTCTCTCTCTCTCTCTCTCTCTCATATATATATATATATATATATATATATATATATATATATATATATATATATATATATATATATATATATCCTATTTACTGTTTTCTCATCTATATATATATATATATATATATATATATATATATATATATATATAGTCATCACATACAGTACTGTTTCGTTATTTCACATCTCATCAGTGCGGCTAAACAGGCAACTGCCTCAGTGCCTCAATCCCGGATCGAAACCCTACCGCCCAAATGACAGTCAAGGCTTCTCATCATTACGCTATATGTCTAATGCTGTGTGAGTAATGAATTGACGATGTTTTGGCATCGTCCAAATGCCTCCGCTCGATTTGTTTACACAAAGAGCCTCGTATATCACTTCCCAATAGGCTCAACCCAAGATAGGGAGCATTAGCTGGATTTTAATTTATGCAGATTTCTTATGTATTATGATTATTGAATCGATTCTATTGCATATTATATATTACAAGGAATAATTTGTCCGGTGGACTCTTTCTCAAAAAAAGTTAAAAAAAAAAAAAAAAAAAATAATGCTAATGTCAATCATCAATTTCCGTCTGTGTTTGTTTACAATATCACGTCAACTGATACTTGGGCTTGACGATGAATGCCCTGGAAAAGTCACTTCTGATTAATGTTTAGTTTTAAAATATGCAAACGGAGAAATGATTGGAGGGGATTTTAAATGATACTTTGGTAAAAACTTGCCAAAAGTGCTCTGTTTTGTGAGTTGTTTGTGGAAATTTAAATTTCGTTCCTTTTTAATTTTTTTTTTTTTTTTTTTTTTTCAAATTGCTCTTTGCACATTTTACTTAAGAAATGGTTGACAAACAGTATACTTTTCCAGTAAGGAAGTTTAGATTTCTCAAAAAAACGTCTCCTTTCTCTCACTCATACCGAAACAGAATCCCCCCCCCTTTTTCCATTGGTAACAAAATGAACACATAGTCGAATGTGCCGCTGCACAAACTTTCTTCATAAAAGAACACGGTGTTTGGCACTTTGGACATATTAACCGTTTCGGGCAATGCACCATGTTCTATTAGAAACCTATTTAAATCTTCAGTCTGTGGTTTGGTTGTCTCACTGAAGATTACCTGTTTATTCAGAAAACTGATCTTAACTTGAGGAGGTCGGGGGTGCTTATTCGAAAGCCGCTCTTAACATGGAGAGGTTGGAGGTATCCATTCCGAAAGCTGTTCTTAACATGGGGAGGTTGAGGGTGTCTATTCCAAAAGCCGTTCTTAACATGGGGAGGTTGGGGGGGTGTCTATTCCAAAAGCCATTCTTAACATGGGAAGGTTGGGGGGGTGTCTATCCCGAAAGTCGTTCTTAACATGGGGAGGTTGGGCGTGTCTATTCCAAAAGCTGTTCTTAACATGGGGAGGTTGAGGGTGTCTATTCCGAAAGCCGTTCTTAACATGGGGATGTTGGGGGTAATACCCCTAAAAAGCAACTCTTTACAGGTAAGTCTTCAGTCGGACAACCAGGCCACATTGACCAAATCTTCTTGCTCCCAAAATGTTATTATTGTATAAAAATTCTTATATTTGTGAATTTTGCACGTATCGGTAGTGGTGCTATATATTATTTAAATTAATAAAGGTGTGTGTTCAGCAAAACAAACAAAAAAAAAAAGTGGTAGTAGGCAGGCAGGTTCGAACCTGTGACGCGAAAGCGGAAAAGAAAATGAAATAGAACCTGACGTCTTAGCCGATGCCTACATGACGTGACCGGAAGTCAAAAGCAAATTAACCAAAGTCAATCCAATGGTGACGATGACTTGCTAAAATGTCGGTGAAAAAAATCGACCCCTCCTTATACAAAACGGCCATGTTTAGAGTGAAGGAATTAATGTTTTTGCCCAATTTTTCGATATTTGTCGTCCGAGACATCGAGTTTCAAAATGATACAGATCTTGTCAGGATCCAACGCCTCTGTCGAAAGTATTTGTGAAGCATAAAAACATACATACATACACACATACATACATTTAAGCAGACAGATGAGATTTATATTATAGATTATATATTAACCTTTTCTGTGTGTGAGTTTATTCTTTATGGACTCAAAAACAGCTGGGTCGATTTTTATGGAATTTCACATGAAGGTGCTTTATGTGCCTGGCAGTGTTCTTAGATAGGTTTTGTATCATCAATAATCGAAATAATCAGATGAAATAAGAAATAGGTGACTTTGCCCAAAGTTAACACCCTACACAGCCTAACATCACAGGTGCACCTGAGAAATTTTATTAACACAAGTTGAAAGGCCTGACATAAAATCAACAGTAAGTTCTTTGATATGACAAGGGGCACATTTGAAATTAATATTGCACCATGATACTTGAGATTTTTATATAAAACTTAAATTCAAGCCATTATCAATGCATAAGCAGTAAAGTCAGCATATAAAATCAACAGTATGTTCTTTAATATGACAGAGGTGCGTTTGACATGAATGTTTCTGCTTAGAGCACAATTGGACCATTATAATTGACTTTTGCATTTTAAACTTTAATTCAAGCCATTATCTATAAATATAAAAGCGCAAATGTATGTATGTATGTATGTATGTATGTATGTATGTATGTATGTGTGTTCGCTTTTTCTGTGTGTCTACAAAAGGCTTCTTTCAGAGAAGCGGCCGGTCAGTTCACAACTTTTTAAAACTTTTTATATCACATACAAATCATAATATCTCACAGTTAACAACGAAGCTCGCCTGTCTATTTAATTTGCTCGCTTTCGGGAAGATAAATATTCAATATTTGTCGCTCGCCGCATATGGGTTAGTCTTTTCCCTATAACATCTTCGGGGGGGGGAGCGTTCAGCAGTAAATGAATACTATCCTGCAGTCAAAACTTGACCTCATTTAAAATGGGCACCTGCTAAATCCAACTAATTAAATAAATTCAAACGTGTTTCTGTTAGCATCTCGCGGTGGGGCAATGGTTAACATCGCACGTTTTTTTTTTTTCACACTTTAATTTACAACTTTACCTCAAGGGTTCGGGTTCGATCCTCAGACTTACTTTTTTTTTACCCCCCCCCCCCCCCCAAACATCCGGGCAACACCGGGTACCCCTCGCTAGTATATATATAAAAAAAAATCAACAGTAGGTTCTCTACAGTGCAATGAAGACTACAATGTATTGTGAACTAAGTTACTGCAGGGAGGCACGTAAAGATTCCACCGCGATAAGTCCATAACTAGAGCAAACAATCAATCGATTTGACTGATAAATGGGTGATTTCACCGATTTCGATGACAATAAAAATATAGGAGTGTGAAACATTAGATGATTATCATTTAATCTCGGGCAACGTCAGGTCTCCCTGCTAGCATTATATATTTGTTGAATGATTAGATGCTCCATACCTCAAATTTCATGCATTAGGTGCTGTGTGTCTATGTGTCCATGTGTTCGCCCCATTCGTCAGGTGGTAATGGATGTGTTTTGATGTCAATTGAACCTAAACTATGAAATCTGAGGTATGAAACGTTTAATCATTTAATCTATATATATAAAAGTGAAAATGTATGTTAGTGTGTGCATTTTTGTGTATGTCCGCCAAAGGCTTTTTTAGCCGGGCTTCTTGGTCGGCTCACTCCTTAAAACTTTTTTTTATGCTGTCTAAATCATAATATTTTTGACTTAAGAACAAGGGTCGTGGCTATCTTTAATTTGCCTGACTTTTATGCGCTATTTTCCAGATATTTTTCGATCGCTGCATCTTCGTTACGCTTTTCAGTATAAAAAAAGCGAATGATGGGGCGGGGGAAACAGAAACTGGTTTGCAGCGCAAAACTAGGTCCAACATCACGCGACTTAACTTTCTTGCACCTGTCAATTTCACTTTATAAACGTTAACTTAAGGCACTTATCACCTCTTTTCTCCTCGTGGCCGAGATGGTTAGGTCTCAGGGTTTTTTTCCATTTCGTTTCCAACTTCGCATCAAGGCTTCAGGGTTCAAGCCTACCTTCCTACTAAAATTTTTTTTTTCTTTTACATCTTCAAACATCCGGCCAACTTTATTTTTTTTAACAGGGTTGTTTGGAAATACCCTCCACACACACCTCCAAAGACCCGGGTAACGCCGGATACCCCCGATTCCTCAAATTTTCAGAGTCAGACTCAAATAGCAATCCTATTGATGTACCAATATTTGTTTCAGAGTAGCCGATCTTTTTTTTTTTTTGCATAATCTTTGTCATTGGCACCAACTTATTTTATTTCGTTTTAATTTTCTCTAATGCACCAAAACAAAGAGAGCTATCAAACCTGACATAGCGATGTGGGACAAAGAGAAAGAAGCAACCTTAGTAGAAGTTAGTGTTTTTTTTAATGATGCTGTGTTAATGTGTTAAACAGAGGTGAAAGGGAAAAGATAACAAAATATCAAGGTCTTATGTACGACATGAAAAGAAACTGGAATCTTAGGAAGATCTTCATCATTCCAGTAATTATAGGAGCAATCAGATCCATGAAAAAGAATTTCAAAAATTACCTGGCAAATATACCCAGTAAACCAAGTGCAAGAGATACAAACAATTGCACTTAAAGGGACGGTTAGAATCTTGAAAAGAGCTTTCAGTTGGAATATATGAGATAGCGGGTGAATGTTTGGCATCCGGTAGGATGTTCCATCCCCAGCTAGGACAAAATGATAACAAAATGGAAAATTCAAATGTGCAATTATACTTAGTTCCCTTTCTTACCTATACCCACGACTATCACGTAGTCACTAGGCAAAAGAGGCATGCACTTTTAATATAAAACATAGTTTTGTCCAAGAATGAAATCCACCTCCTCCTCATCCTGGCGGAAACGTATTCCAACGGTCTTATACTACACCTGTAACGTTGCCATTAAAAACAAATGAAAGCAATAGATAAATAAAAATCTAGTTCGATATTTGTTTCTTTTTCAACAAAAATATTTTATTACTCTTATCATTGTTTCGACACCACCTAAAAAGTCTCTCGTTGCCACATGTCAATTTTATCTGGTGACACGTTTCTCCTTCTTCCAACCGTACACCATCATTAACCAGCCACTTTTTGCCTTCGCATTTACACATCCATTCTCTTCGGCGTCGACTTCCTTTTTCTTCTCACGGACACTTCCTAATTTGCATTTGTGCGTTTTTTTGGCTGCTGCTGCTGCTGCTAATCTCTTCACAAGCCAGCCATCCTTTGTTGCTGCTGATATTTTACACGCACCCACACAATCACTATGTCACACACTTGAAACTTATTTTAAAGATTTTTTGGTATTTTTTTTAGATTAGGTCCACCTCCACAATTAAATTTTAAATGGCACCTTTTCTAGGTGTTCGACTATGCTGAATACGAAAATCGCATTGAAATTTTGCAGAAATAATTAGTTATTGAGATATAAAAAGTTGTATTATACATTGTATTCTTTGGCGGCCATCTTTTTTATGCACATGCAGTGTCAGTCATAGATGAATAGATTTGTTTATAGTGCGCGCACACGCGTAAAAAAGATGCCCGCCAAAGAATACAATGCATTTTATATCTCGGTAACTACTTATTTCTGCAAAATTCCAATGCGATTTTCGTATTCGGCATAGTCGAAAATCTTTAAAAGTTGTCATTTAAAAGAAAATTATGGAGGTGGACCTAATCTGAAAATTTACCGATTTTTCCGACTCATGGGCAACGTTAAGTAGGTACAGTTAGTGTGGTGTTACTTGTTTATATCCAGCCCTGTATCTAAATGATCGCTTATTTAATAATATTACCCATGCAAATAATAGCATCTTAATGAATAAAAGCAACTTAATGCATAAAATACTGTATATGATCGAAAATGAATTTCTAATATAAAAACTTCTATTAGTGGTAATACTAATCATGAAACCATACCTTCACCCAGAATCATCTTCCAATAAAGGTTTTGTTGGAAGCAAAGTTATTATACAAATAACAGCTATTTTATAGACGTTTTATGCATTGGAGAATGCTACATAAACAATATTTTCATAAATATAAAAAATTTTGGGTTTGTATTACTGTACACATAGATTCTAAAAGGTTTTCAAAAAACAAATAACAAATAAATGTTATCAAAGGCAAGATAAGTTACTTTTCTACCAAACTGGTAATTTTTTTAGTGTCTTTATTCAATGCAAAATGTTTATTCAACTCGAAAAACACAGTGTTTACCTATGTATTTGAAAAATACAAATGGCGGCGGACCCTGTTTTGAACAAGTTAAGTTTTAGAAAACGAGTTAAAACTAAAAAAACTATACAAAATACTGTTAGGAACTCACTCAATATATGTTACCGTGACATAGGCTGACATATATTCGGTGGGTTTTAACAGTATTTTATATAGTTTTTTAGTTTTAACTCATTATTCCAAACTTAACGTGTTTAACACAGAGTCCGCCACCATTTATATTTTCCAAACACTATCGATAAACATTGTGTGTGTTTTTGAGCCAAATAAACATTTTACACTGAATAAAAACACTAAAAAATTATCCAAATGAGAACTTGTCTAGTTATCACCATTGAAAAAAAAACTTTCCTTTCTTCTGCATATCGCAAACCAAATGGAACTTTTTTCATGAACAGTTTCTTTCCAGGAGTTTCCCATCTGTGAAACACAATACCACAGGACTGTTTTCCTGCTGACTGCAACATGGTTGTCTTCAAGTTTAATGTTAACAAATACTTGTTATGTTGCCCTCTTAGATAATCAAATTCTATGCATTCCGTATATCGTTTTCAATCCTCTCATCAAACTGACAATCTCATTAATCCTTATCCCCGACTGGCTTTTGGCCTTGTTAAGTATCAAAATATATAATACAAAGTACGCTTCACTCAAATTTAATAAAAAAATTTGGAATGTTGCGTTCAACTGTTCCCAACTGCGAAATTGTCTTAAGCTGTCACAAACTTAAGATTGTCGTAAACTGTCACAAACGTCATTGCTACTTCTAAAACTGTCAGTAAACTAACTCTAAAATATATTGAATACAATATGGTAGCCTTCAAATCTAATGTCAACAAGTTTTTGTTGAGCCGTCCGTCCCCATAAATAATCAAATTCTACCCAATTTACCCCATTAACGATTACTACACTACCACCTTACATTGTAGCAAAAACAAATAGAACTCTTTTCTTGTGCGTCACTGCGTCAGTGCCTCCCCTGACTGTGCGATATGGCACATACTGACCAATCAGAGGCATAGCGCAGGGATCTTCCTTACCCCCTTAAGGAACTATAACTTCTTCCGTCCCGGACGAGAAAAACTCTACCCTTTTCCAGCGAGACGTCAAAAACTCTACCCTTCTCCAGCGAGACGTTTCCTCTCTCTCACACACACACACACACACACACACACACACACACACACACACACACACACTCTCTCTCTCTATCCACCGGTATCTACAATTACCACTTGGGATTAACTACCGGGCAAAGGCAGACGAGTTCTATCCTAGCTATATCTAAATGGCATCGTGCCTTGCTTCAATTTTTCCTTGCAAGTTTTACGAACTCGTTTGTTCGTTTATTCAGTAGCTTGTGTTGAAATATTTATTTTATTAGGGAGTGCTCGAAAAGCATTAACTCAACTCTCTAAAACATTTATCAACCCTTATCCTCGAGTGGCCTTCGTGCCTTTATAAGTGGTGACTCCCAAGAAAAAAAAAATAGTATCCTAGTTATATTGGTAGACAAAAATCGAGTCTCGCGGTTCAGTTTCTTCCTTTACGCTCCTAAAGAAAAACCAGCTAATTTCGACCGCGCCCGGGGCGCGCCCCCATTGTACCAACTAATCGCTTTTGTTTAATCTTTTATGAATTTATTTTATAAGTAAAATAGTTGCTTGAAAGTCGAATGGTATGCAGTTGAATAATATTTGTTGGATTTTTTTTTCCCATTTCGTGGGGCGAAAAATCAATCATTTATTTTTATTTTTTTATTTTCTCAACTTCTAACAAGGTTAATCGATTTGAATCGAATAGAGATCAAATCAAGAACTGCAGAAAATTATGAGTTAAAAAAAAACAAACAAAAAACCCCCTGAAAACTGAAATGAAATAAAAGCGTCACGTCAAACGCCCCTCTCCACATCTTCCTAGTAAATGTTTTGATTAAACCTTAACAAGGCTACCCAGCAATGCCCGCGAGCATGGATAACAAATTCTAGAAGAATTAACAAAAGGGTGTGTGTCATCTATTTTTTTTTTTTAATTCTCTCTTTCTGAATATATATATATATATATATATATATATATAGTACACACACTTCATTTAATCACATAAATTAATATACGAAAGTATAAATTTATGCGTAAACTTTAAGTATTTACTTCAACAGTGCTCAATACGTAGGTAGAGCTAGGTAGTAAGTTATAAAATATATATGGCGATTAAGCTACACAGATATTCCGCGTTTCATCCACACTAGGATTCATCAGAGGCTTAAGCCTGATGAATCCTAGTATGGATGAAACGCGGAATATTTTGTGTAGCTTAATCGACATTATATATATATATATATATATATATATATATATATATATATATATATATATATAGTATCTTCAGTCGCATTACATTTGTAATCCCGCCTCTCTCTTCCTTCTCTTTGTCTTTGTTCTTATTTACTTGTCTCCCCACGAGGGCAGAGTTAGACACAAGGTCAGTTTTTAATGTGGGGGAAATCCAGCTCCTCCAAAAGAAAGCTCTAGAAAGGAAGAAAAATTAAAATTGTTTTAGTCTAGAAGGATTTCTCCTCCATTGACCGAAGACAGAAAAGATGAAATGTAATATCAGAACAGATACTACGCTTTGTTCCTAGCCAAAAGGCCTCTGTCTGATTTTTACATATATCTTCAATCATTTAACCACCTCTCCTCTCTCTCCATCAACATATCCTAATTCACATCTCTCTGCTATGACAAACACTCCTTTTAAAATGGACACTAATAAATTACTGCAATATCTGAGTTTACATGGATTCAGAAAACAGTACATCTCTCTCTCTCTCTCTCTCTCTCTATATATATATATATATATATATATATATATATATATATATATATATATATATACACACACGAGCAAACAGTTAATAAAACATGTTAAAAACACTTTGAAATGAGTTAAAAACATATTTAATCTGAAAAGGAAACACTAGATAAGTGGATAGTCCTTCCACCAGACTATCCATTCATGTGTAATCATCTTTTTCTTCACCATATTCCCTCTGCTTCACTTTTTTTGTTATCAAGAGTAAGATCTTTGACTTACTTGTTTCATCAAATACTTTTGCATGCAAAATCCGGTCTCGCATTTTGCTAATTCCTACCCTCTGATGAGAAGGAAAGTATTCTTCGAAACTCCGCGGATTAAGGACTATCCACTTATCTAGTGTTTCCTTTTCAGATTAAATATGTTTTTAACTCATTTCAAAGTGTTTTTAACATGTTTTATTAGCTGTTTGCTCATATTATAAGCTCTATCTCCTATTTAGTTTTATCAAGCTTTTACATCTGGCTGAGATAACTTTATAAATATTAATTTAATTTTTTAATATTTATAATATACTTTAATTTTACCATCTTGGATCATTTTGGTAAATTTAATTGTAATTTTTATTATATATATATATATATATATATATATATATATATATATATATACTCCTATAAAAAATTTTTTTCTGTATTGATATTAATATTAAAAACCCTTTTTTGCTTCTCCACGAAAGAAAGATGTGACACAAGGTCGTTTTTAATGTGGGGGTAAAACCAGCTGCCCTAAAAGAAGGGCAAAAAGGGGCACTCTGGCAGTATCCCAAAATAGTAATTTACTCAATATAGAGCCTCCACCCCCATTGACCAAGGACGAACGAACCGAAGTGTAGTATCAGAACAGATACTACACCTTGAGGTATTAAATCTTTTATTCATGTTAAAAAAATACAGTCAAAATCAACGATGAACAAAAAACTTAAGCACATGGCCAACTCAAAAGGGGGGGATTTGGGGGTCATCCTTGTCACTCCAGAACTGAACAAAGTCAAAAGTTTCTCCCAGCTAGTATCTTCTTTCACCATAATACCGCATTCACCCTTTCATATTTGGGGACGTCCTACTTAACTCCCAATTTTTAAAACATTTTTTATTGACGTGTAAAAACAAAAAAGATAACAATAAAATGGTACAATAATTCATTTGTGTCGAGGGCGGGGGAAGAAAAAACAAAAGGTGATTAGTAGGACCCTCCCAACCCCGTCTAGTTGATAGACTGCCCGTTCCACTGGGTTTGTAAAAGGAACCTCGCTTCTGCGGGTCAGTCTCTAGGTGGGGATGCCTTCTAGATGGGAGTGAATGGAGAAAAGAAATTTTTGTGGGTAAGGGATGGAGATTAGTTTGTATTTCTTTTTCTCCAAGATGGGTAAAATTTAGAGGAAGGGGTGAAAACAAAAATTGCAGGTAAGAGGGGATGGGGATCTTGGAGGCTTCCTAATCGGGGAGGGATGGAACACACACTCAGCTAGCTGAGAGGCTACTTGTTTAATTTTACTTTACAAAACTGCGCGTTCCACACCTAGGCGGGGAACACGTATTCAAATTTGGCTCCTCTTCGTACACACAGACTTGCGACATGTATCCATCTTCTGTCAAATGCCGCGCGATGCAGCCTTCTTCTATCACATCTGATCTTCACCCGTAGTTGGTGTTTAAAGAAAGCGATCAGATCTTGATCAGAAAAAGACAACACCCCCCGGCAACCTTGCAGACGCGACGTCCAAATCACCATTCTCGCCACGGCCAGGATCATAACGTAGACCATTTGTCTTTCCCGGTCCCACGGCGGCCTCACGTTGTCCACAACATTGGATGCAGTAATTGGGCGAGGATGCTCAGGATCGATGCGAGCCGTCACTCCGCTGACATACGACCAGTACTGGCGGAGTTCGCGGCAATCGAAGAAAGCGTGATCCGTAGTTTCTACGGCCGTTGTCCCACAACGGGGACAATCAGGCGACTCCAAAAACCCGGAACTGCATTGTATGTTGTTGAGTGGAAGTGCATTTCGGGCCAATCGCCAGGTCAGAGAGAACTCCGAATTGTTCAGTTGACTTGAACCTGGCGCCCAGCTCCACGCGGAGCGGATCTCACTCTGCTGCCACCCCAAACGCGCGCATAGCGGGTCGGCGGCGGCCCCCTTCACTAGATCCCTGTGGAGTTCCCTACGGGTAGCAGTCACAAGGTCACTGGACCTTGGTAGTCGTTTTAGCGCGGCTCGGCACTCTTTCATGTAGGCAGATTCTCCCCGCGGCCTGTGACGGCTCTCGATGGAAGGGTCGAGAACGAGGTCGGGGAAGGCGGCAGTAACCACGGGGTGCCACGGTTGGTCATCCTGCATATAGTGGCTCAGGAAGGCCAGCCTCTCAGCATCTCGATGACACTTCAAGTCTGGCATTCCCAAGCCTCCCTCACACGGACGTTGAATACAGACCTGTCTGCTCACCCAGTGTCTTCCTCTGTCCCAAAGGAGCGAGGACAAGAGTTCGACAAGAGCTTTTAGGTGTTGTGCAGGCAGGGGAAGTACGGCCAGTCGGTAAAGGATGAGAGGAAAGACGTAAGTGGCGCACGCCTCAGCTCTACCCTTTAAGGAAAGTTTCCTAGGAAGCCACGAATTGACTGCAGCCTCCACCTTTGACCGTACCTCCAACCAATTCTTGTCAAGCTGGAGACCCGGTCCGAACCACACGCCGAGGATCCGGACTGGGCCATCTGTCCAGCTGAAGGGCGCCGGGAGGTTTGCGTTGCCACTCCATGCGCCCAACCGCAGTCCTACTGACTTGTTGCGGTTTATCTTGGCCCCCGTGATTCTTTCGTACTGTGTGAGTGCCTCCGACACGACCTCAATGTCTCTGAAGCCCGACACGAAGACCGTGACATCATCGGCGAACGCGGATACCTTGGCAGCTGAGCCACCAGGCAGAGCCATTCCGCGCAGGGCCGAATTTGCCTCCCCATGTCTCAGCTTGCGGAGAAGAGGCTCCAAAGCCAGGACATAAAGCAGGGGCGACAGCAGACAACCCTGACGAACTGACCGAGAGATAACAAAGGGTTTCAAGCGCTTTCCGTTGACTTGCACGACAGCCATGGGCTGTCGATACATTATGGAGATCCACTTGCAAAAGTCCGGTTTAAAACCGGCGGCTTCTAAGACAGATGCCAGGAAACGATGGTCGACCCTATCGAAAGCTTTGGACTGATCTAAGTTGATCAGCGCGGCTTCCGTGTCGTCATCTATTCCCCCCTCTAGGATCGTGCGGATCAGGTGCAAGTTGTTCTGAATCGATCTCCCCTTCACAGCGCAGTTCTGTTCCGGTTCAACCAACTCGTCGATAACAACCTGCAGCCGATTCGACAGGACCTTGGCCAAAATCTTCAACTCTGTGTTTAGCAGAGTTATGGGCCTGTAGTCGTCTAATTCTTCCCCTCCATGCCCGTCACCTTTCTTCAGCAATGTGATCACTCCCTTGGTCACCTGCCCTGGGATGGATCCCTGAGCAAACCAATGGTTGAACATATCCGTCAGAAGAGGCAGAAACATGGGCGACAGCCTCAAGTACAGTTCGTATGGCAGACCATCAAGTCCTGGCGATTTGTCACAGCTGACCTGCTTCAGCACAGTAAAGACCTCCCGCTCCGTCACCCGGCCCTCGCAACCAGCCGCTCGAGGCGGGGAGAGTCGGCCAAATAGTCGCTAAACTCAAGGACTGGAAGATCGGGCTGCTGCGTAAAACGCTCCTCGAAATGTTCTCGAAACCCCTCGCAGATCTCCCAAGTCGATTTCAGGGTGCGTCCATCCGGATGTTTGACTTTCGCAATGTATTTGTCTGAGCCACGCCTAGAAACCTCACGGTGCACGTCTGCATCAGAATTGACTGCTTCGTTGCCTATCTTTCTAAGCCTAGCTCTAACTACTTGGCCTTCGTAACGCTCGCTAGTCTCGCGTAGAAGGTCCTGCTTAGCTAGTTCCTGACTAACCCTATCACCCTCCCCCGTAGCCTGGGCTAGTTTCTGCTCTAGCTTCTTCTTCGTCTTGGCCTTATCTAGTGTGAGGCGCTGGGCATACTTGACGGAGAAGCTTCTGATCTTGGCTTTGAGACCTAACCACCACTTACTTCCGGTAACCGCCCCCACTAGTGCCTTTTTAATCAATTCTCTTAACTGATCTTGGAAGTCTTGTATCTCCAGAAGGGAGGTGTTTAACTTCCAGTACCCCGCTAACTTAGGCCTATTTCCTAGCTTCAGCCGGGCCATAACTAATTTATGGTCCGTCTGGCCTAGCCAAGTGAACGTGGGACAAGATAAGAAGTCTACTTCGCCTCTCCTAACTAACATCCTGTCCAAATAGGTATTTGGATAGGAGGAAACGCTATTGGTCCACGTCCACATCTCTCGCCCCGGATGCTCGAACCGAAACCTGTCGACCAGACCGCATCTAGCCATCAGATCAGCCAGGCTGGACTCGCACCTCTCCGATCCTCTAGCTCCGCCTCCTACCTTATCTATGTTGGGGTCTAAGATGGCATTCCAATACTACACCTTGATCCCGGTCCGAAGGCCAACAACCTTTTTTTTTCTATTTATTTAATGTATTTATTTGCTTTCCCACCAAAGCAAATTAGGCACAAGGCCGTTTTTAATGTGGGGTAAAAACCAGCTCCCCTAAAAGTAGGCAAAAAGGAGCACTCTGGTTACCAAAAATAATAATTGTCCCAGTATAGAGGGTTTCCCCTCCATTGACTGGTACAAATTATCTCAAGTGCAGCATCTGCAGAACAGATACTACACTTTGATCCCGGCCTGAAGGCCAAGTATTTATTTGCTCCCCCACCGAGCAAATTAGGCACAAGGCCGATTTTTAATGTGAGGAGTGAAGGGGAATTGGGGACCAACTCCCCGAGGAGTAGGGGAGCTGGATAGTGACAATTGGTATGAAGGGTTGCCCCTACATTGACCAAGGTCTTATCTGTGGGGTCGCCCCCACATATGGTCTTTGCTTGCAGTATCTGCCGGAACAGATGGTATTTATTTGCTCCTCCACCGAGCAAGTTAGGCACAAGGCCGATTTTTAATGTGAGGAGTGAAGGGGAATTGGGGACCAACTCCCCGGGGAGTAGGGGAGCTGGATAGTGATAATTGGTATGAAGGGTTGCTCCTACATTGACCAAGGTCTTATATGTGGGGTCGCCCCCACATATGGTCTTTGCTTGCAGTATCTGCCGGAACCGATGTATTTATTTGCTTCCCCACTGAGCAAATTAGGCACAAGGCCGTTTTTTAATGTGGAGAGAGAGGGAGGGAAAAGGGGACCAGCTCCCGATGGGTGGGAAATGGGAGCTGGATAGTGACAATTGGTATGTAGGGTTGACCCAACATTGACCAAGGTCTGATATGTGGAGTTACCCCACATATGGTATTTGCTTGCATGCAGTATCTGCTGGACAGATACTACACTTTGATCCCGGCCCGAAGGCCAAGAATAACAGAAAAAAGGCAAGGTATTTATTTGCTCCCCCACCGAGCAAATTAGGCACAAAGCCGATTTTTAATGTGAGGAGTGAAGGGGAAATGGGGGGGAGCAATTCCCCGGGGAGTAGGGGAGCTGGATAGTGACAATTGGTATGAAGTGTTGGTATTTATTTGCTCCCCCACCGAGCAAATTAGGCACAAGGCCAATTTTTAATGTGAGGAGTGAAGGGGAAATGGGGACCAGCTCCCCGGGGAGTAGCGGAGCTGGATAGTGACAATTGGTATGTAGGGTTGCCAAGGTCTGATATGTGGAGTTACCCCCACATATGGTCTTTGCTTGCAGTATCTGTCGGAACAGATACTATACTTTGATCCCGGCCCAAAGGCCAAGAACAACAACAAAAAAAAGGCAAGCCTCTTTTCTATTAATTAAAAAAAAAAAATACAACTTTGTTATACATAGGTCGTGGAACTGCATTCATTTGCAAAAGGTCTAGCTCATTTGCATATTCTTTTAGGCATTCATTTTAATTAATTCCCTATTAGTTTTTTTTCGGTTTTCTTGTGGGATGATCATCTTTAGTTAACTATTACGTGTAATTATATTCATGCAGACATTCTATAGGATTTATACCTGCGTAATACTTGCGGAAAAAGGTTATAGTAAACACAAACCTCTTTCTATATATATGTATATATATATATATATATATATATATATATATATATATATATAGCGATTAAGCTACACTGAATATTACGTGTTTCATCCACTCTAGGATTCTTCAGGCTTATGCACATAAGCCTGAAGAATCCTAAAGTTGATGAAACGCGGAATATTCAGGTGTGTGTTTGTATGTCTAGCTAAAAATCAAAATCTACAAAAAACTAAATAAATAAATAAAAAAGAAATTAAAAAAAAAATTACCATATTCTTCATTGACGTTGCCTGGGATAAATAATGTTTAAAATTTAGATGACAATATTCATTGTCTGGGAATCAACTTGGTTGAGTTCCATCAGGGAAAAGGATCGCTTTTTACAGTGTTATGTACTAATTCAGAAAGAAAATGCTAGTTTAGGAATCTACTATATAAAGCAGAAGTGTGTGTGTGTGTGTGTGTGTGTGTGTGTGTGTGTGTGTGTGTGTGTGTGTGTGTGTGTGTGTGTGTAGCTAGAGGACAGTAGGTTGGGAAAAGAAGGATGAATGGGTTGGGGAGGAAAAGAGAGAGAGATATAGATAGAAAGATATAAGCTTTAATAGATATACATTACACTTTTACCTGCTAGTCGATAATAAAAAAAAAAGAAACCTCGGATTCAGATGGTGTAAAAATCTGACAGACACAATTTGATAATCGAGCAAAAATTTAATTCACTAAAATTTTCGATCTGAGCTTTTTGTGAAGTACTACTACCCAAAACAAGAAAATTAAACCGACCATCTTAACAAGTAGACACTTTTCTTTAAGATGGTAATATATTTATATGCATAGGGACACACTATACCATTCATAATAAGTTTTAAAAACACTTTGAAATTTGTAATTGATGTATTTGTTTGAAGTAGCTGAGTGGTGTTAGCTACAGTAATCGCGTTAAACAATCTAGTAAGTTGCCTTAATGAACAGTTTGTAGTTGCAGTTGATAATATGCTTAAGCTTTCAGCTTATCTTTCAATGTCTCTCCTATGCTGCTTTACTTATTTATGTTCATGGCTTACTTCAGCCAATCATATTCTTCTGTGGAGGAACCCGGATGTATTAATATTCATTACATCAGTAACTTAACTTAAAGTAACTTTTAATAACACAAGAAAAATATTAAATTTTGTTTACATTCAAATAACTGCAAGACTAGAAGAGAATTACACCACATTTTCACGCTCTAAACTGAATGATTTGCATACATACTTATACAGAAATAAAATTTAAATTGTAAAAGTGACAACTGTTTTTGGGGAGTTTTTTAGGGGTTTTTTTTCGTTAAAGAGTTATTTCCCTTTGCTATTTATCATTATTTTGTGTTTTGGTCATAATTGGAATATGTTTCCATATTATAAGTTGTCCACATTGAATTACATAATTTAGAAAATAAATTTGTAGCAAAGTATGTCAATAATATCATACAACAATAACAAATGATCATTCACTAGTAAGAATCCAAGTTTGATTTAACTTTTAAAATCTCAAAATATGAGTTTATTTTAGAAAATGTCAATAACATTGTGTAAGAATAACAAATGAATATTGGCTAGTCAGAATCAAAGATTGACATGTCAAATTCTATTTCGGTTGAACTTTTAAAACCTCAAAATTATTTTAGTAAACTTACAATATAAAAAAATCTTATAAAAAGGAAAGTCATATTTTCAAATGTGTGTATGGGAGAAGGTGAATCATCTAAAAAGTACGAAACTACATAAGATACTCCTACAAACCTTACATTATTCAGTATGACCCCAACTAGATTATGGTAAATAAAAAATATTAATTTTCCTCCGGACATATTGTGGGAGAATATGTAACAAAAAATTGCATTTTTTTTTTCCATTATTGTAGTCAGTTTTCTTTTCTATTTATTTATATTGAACGAGTTGCCAAAAAATAGTTTTGTAAATAATGAATACCTCCCCCTTTACAATGGCTTATTATTGTCATAATTGGAAAATGTTTCCACATTATAAGTCGTCCAGGCTGAATTACATAATTTATTAAAATAGTGTAGCAAAGTATGTTATTATAGTATCAATAACACAAGTGGCTTCATGCCTTGTCTCAAGCAATTTCCATTAAAAAAATATACAACAATAACAAATGAAAACTGGCTTATAAGAATTAAAGTTTTATGCACGATTAAATGCTATTTAGGTCCAATTGTAATATTGTCCGGGGGGGGGGGGTCTTTATAACATGGAGTGGTGTATATTATGTACATGTGTCTCTTGTGTGTGTGTATATATATATATATATATATATATATATATATATATATATATATATATAGGTGTCTATACTCTTGCATTGTCTAATCTAGTTTTCTATCGTTTGTTGAATTGATATGTATATAACACTTACGGCAACAGAAAGGGACAAATAACAGTTCTCTATGAGGTTGTAACATCAGGCCAATTGGAGAAGCATACCTTGTCTGTCTTTGATCTTGTTTGACGGATCCTCGGAAAAGCTGGAAAGAAGATTCATCCCAATGAATCAACAAATCTCAGATTGTCTTTTCAGCAACTTTATTTACTGATGTTTCCCCATTGGAAAGCTGCAACGAATTCTGATCCCCTCTATTAGGAGCCACCACCATCCATGGACCGTCTTTCTCCTTCTCTCAACTCCAACTGCCTCTGCTCTATCTATCTCTCTCTCTCGCTCCTGATTTCTAACTAAGAGTACAAAATAGACTTCTGTGGCTTAGTGGAGGATGTCCTTTTCTCTACCCTGCAACCTCTCTCCCACAGAAGAGACGTTGCGAGCCTATCCTTGTTTTATCGTTATTTCCATGGCAGGTGCTCGTCTGAGCTCCAATCTCTGGTCCCCCCTCGGCAATCTTTCACGAAAAACACCCGTCTAGCTGAATCCACTGTGAGAAATTTCCCTCACTCTATATCTGTGCCTAAATCAAAACGCGGATTCCATGAACAAAGCTTCTTTCTTAGAACTGCACGCCTGTGGAACTCTGTTCCGTCTGCCTGCTTCCCACTGGTCTACAACTTGGATGTCTTCAAGTCCAACGTTAACAAATTCCTAATGAACCACCCCCTTAAGTAAACACTTCATCAAATCTCCACACCAACGTAATGTACTTGCAATAACCCTTATCCCTGAGTGGCTTCCGGGCCTTGATAAGTAGTGATCACCGTGTAAAAAATAAAATAAATAAATAAATAAAAAAAATCATACATGTTTTTCTCAAGTTCTATCTAAAGTCCACATCACTTTAACTGAGTTCTATGTAATGTTATGTCAGACTCTAGAGGTCAACTTACTTTGAAATTAATGTTTATGTTCTAAGATTCTTTTCTATTAAAACATCTTAACATAAATGATTTTCTCTGTAAATATTTATTTTGGTATGATATTCTATTTTTACAAATATTACAACAATCATAACAATCGTTGACTAGCAATACATTTGGCGTTGCCCTGCTAATATGTAACACAACTTTTAAAATCGTACAATATCAGTTTATATGTTAACAAAGTCACAATATAAAAACAAAACTTATTTTCTCCCCATTACAAAAAGGAAATTTATATTTTCAAATGTGCGTGTATCAATCTAAAAAGTAAGAAACTACACAAGCTACTAATACAAACCTTACATCATAAAAAATATTCAGTTTCTTCAGGTTATTGGGGACCAAATTAGTGTGTGCTGCATTTTTTTCATTATTGTAAACAGTTTGACTTTTCTTTATTTCTATTGAACCAGTTCTTGAAAATAGTTTTGCATATAATATTACAAACACTCCTCTTCCAATAGATCATTCTGGTGTTTATATAATTACTAGCAGGACGCCCAGCGTTGCCCGGTTGTAAAATATGCATAATATTATATTTTAATTAATGCAGATACTGAGACATATGCATGCAAGTATTATGTTTTTTTCTAAACGATTCACTTCTTGTAAGTAAAAAAATAATACACACTGTTCAGCAGGAAGAGAAAAAATATTTCCCCATGAGGAATCTGACGGTTAGAATCCTAAAAAAGATCTCTCGGTTGGAGTAACTAAACTAATGAGAGAATGTTGGACATCCAGTAGAATGCCCCGTCTCCAGAAAAAAACACAATGATAAAAAAATTAAAACAAAAAAAGACATCTAGATGTAAGGTTCTGCTGGGTGATGGCTACAATACAACCTGACACAATGGAGAGTGTGTAAATATCTGGACCATCTGTAAAAAGTTGAATATTGAATGAAGCAGCAAGTCCTGGGAACATATACCGGAAAGAACAATTGCAAACAAACCCTGGGCAGGACCTGCCTTGACAGAGTTCAAAATAGACTTCGTATCCTAGTGGGGGATGCCCTTTTCTCTTCCCTGCAACTTCTTTCCCACAGAAGAGACATTATGAGCCTGTCTCTGCTTTATCATTATTTTCATGGCAAATGCTCAGCTGAGCTTCAATCTATGGTCCCCCCTCGCCAAACTTTCATGAAAAACACTCGTCTAGCCAAAACTACCATCAATAATTTCCCATTCTTTATCTGTGCCTAAACCTAAATGCAGATTCCATGAACAAAGCTTCTTTCTTAGAACTGCATGCCTGTGGAACTCTCTTCCATTTGCCTGCTTTCCAGCTGACTACAATCTGATTGTCCAATGCAAACAAGTTCTTGGTGAACCGTCACCCTATTTAATCCAATTTACAAAATTTCCACTACTTATGTTTACTATGCTATAATCACATTGACTAAGGTATACTCCTGGGAACATATACCAGAAAGTCCTGGAAAAAGCTGGAATCGTTTCAAGATCCAGGCATGCCAGATAAAATGTGTTGCATGAGATTGCAAGGAACATCAAACCTCTCCCAATGCTTCCATTGAGCAAACAACATAAGGAAAAACGAATGGCTTGGACACAGAATTACAGGAAAATGAATTTCCAAAAGGTCCTATTTAGGGATGAGGCCCATGCTACTCTTCACAGTCCGGATAGATGGACCAAAGTTTGAAACCCGAACAAAACTCTGACCCGTTATAGAGTTCATCGCCAACAAGGAAGTGGAGGCATTATGTTTTGGGCGGGAATCATTGGAGATAAGTTGGTTGGACCATTCTGAGTGCCAGAGGGTGTAAAGCTTACCAGCAATGCATACACAGCCTCTATGTAATCAAAGACAAGATAATTTAATTTTCTACCTTACTGGATAAGTTTTTAGTGTTTTTATTTAATGTTAAATGTTTATTCAGTTCGAAAAACGGAGAACAAGATGACCGCAATGTCTTTGAAGACTCGATAATCACTTCAAAATAAGAAATAAAACAAAATAGTAGTATGGGTCGGTTTTTACCATTATTTTGTTTTATTTTCATTTTAATTATATTGTTCCTAGTTACAATCCCACCCACGGGACAGAGTTAGACACCAGGGTCGTTTTTTAATGTGGAGAAAAGGAACAAAAATAAAAATTGTCACAGGTGTGAAGGATTTCTCCTCCACCGGCAGAGAAAAAGAAATTGAAGTGCAGCATCTGAAGAACAGATACTACACTTTAGTTATATTGTTGAACGCGACTTACAAGATAAAATAATCTATCTTCATCACCAATAGATAAGGTGTGAAGACTGTGTATGTTTCTTGTACATAACTTTGATAAATGCACTATAGTATTTTTTGTTTTTTATTGAAATCAAAAGTAAAATATGGAGGCACTTCTGCATTATACGGGGAGCACCATTGCTAGGGGGCGATAACTCCAATTTTTTGTTCCTTTTCTCCCCGTTAAAAAAACGACCCTGGTGTCTAACTCTGTCCCGTGGGAGGAACAGACAAGATTTTTTTTTCCGAACACGAAAATAATCGAATATCAAAACATTTATTGTATAAAAACGTATCAAAATATAATTCGAAAAACGTTTATTGAAAAGTTTGCGTAAGAAAATATAACTTTCATAAAATTTTTTAAATCAAAGCAACATTGGATTTTTATGAAATAAATAGTTTTTTTTTGTTTTTGTTTTTAACAAATAAATCATTTTAATGAAGCATTTTTCGGATGAAAGCAACTTTGAAAGGCCAACAACAAATTTATAATTCAAACGAAACATTTTTCCGAATTAAAGCAACATTGGATTTTTTACCCGAAATTTTTTGATTGTTGTTGATTTCAACAAAACAATTTTGTAATTAAAACAACATTGGACTTTTATCAAGTAAAATTGTTTTTTTTTTCTTGTTTTTTTTTTCTTGTTTTTTTTTTTTTTTTTTTTTTTTTTTTGAACAAATAAATAATTTTAAGGTACTTGTACAGTTTAATCAAGACATTAAAAAATGAAAATATGGGAAAAAGGGTATATTGTACGCATCCATTCTGAACTGAAGATCTCCGAAAAAAAAAAAAAAATCACTTAATTTAATCGAGTATTTTTTTTTTTTTTTTTTTACACGTTTTTAGGAGAGCGCGTTGAAGGCAGACATCTTGGATTTTTTCTTAATTTTTGTTTGGAGTTTAGAAACGCTACGGGAGATAACTCCAGTTTAAGCACCGACACTCCCTCCCCATCTTTAATACTAGCTTTTCTTCCTAAAAGTCGAACCCTTTGCTCGGTATCATAACAAATTGTTTTTTCGCTGTAAAACAAAAGCTACTTGATGAAATTAAATGAATATTTTTCCGGAGAACTTCATTCCATAACGGATACGTACAATTTAAACGGTTTTCGATATTTTCATTTTTAATGCCTTGATTAAACTGTAAAAGTACCAATTTTAATGAAACGTTTTTCGAATTAAAGCAACAATGCAACATTGAAGGGTCAATAACAAAATTTAAATGAAATATTTTTCGAATTAAAGCAATATTAGAGTTATCGTCCCCTGTTCTTTGACTGAAAAGCGGCGCTTTTCAAAAGCCGCTACCTGGCGACAGTTTAGTGAAACAGTGTTTCACTAAACTGTCGCCAGGTAGCGGCTTTTGAAAAGCGCCGCTTTTCAGTCAAAGAACAGGGGACGATAACTCTAATATTGCTTTAATTCGAAAAATATTTCATTTAAATTTTGTTATTGACCCTTCAATGTTGCATTGTTGCTTTAATTCGAAAAACGTTTCATTAAAATTGGTACTTTTACAGTTTAATCAAGGCATTAAAAATGAAAATATCGAAAACCGTTTAAATTGTACGTATCCGTTATGGAATGAAGTTCTCCGGAAAAATATTCATTTAATTTCATCAAGTAGCTTTTGTTTTACAGCGAAAAAACAATTTGTTATGATACCGAGCAAAGGGTTCGACTTTTAGGAAGAAAAGCTAAAACACCAAAAAACATGGCGCTCGCCCGCATAATGCAGAAGTACCAACATGGGAAAAACGCGGGTACTTGTGAGTCTGTTACCGCGCTGAAATGATAACATTATTAGTTAGAAAGCCGTTCTTAACATGGGAGGGTGTTTTATACCTATTCTATACTTTCATCTAACAATTAATAAACTAAAATATCGCAAAAATTCAATTTAACTTGAAAATACTATTTGAAAAAAAAAATATAGTGCGGTAACATAGGTGCATAAGCACCGAAAAACGAATTTTAAAAATGTAAATATTTTGAATGTTACCGTGCTGAACGTTATTTTTTAGAAACTAGAAAACCATTCTTAACATGGGAGGGGAAGGTGTTTTGAAATTATTCTGTACTTTCACCTAATAATTTAACAAAAAAAAGAAGGTTGCTTATGCACTTATGTAACCATGCTATTTTTTTTTTAAATAGTATTTTCAAGTTAAATTCGATTTTTACGCGATCTTTTTTTTTTTTTTTATTAAATTGTTAGGTGAAAGTACAGAATAGTTACAAAAACCCTCTCCTCCTCATGTTAAGTATGGCTTTCTAAATAATAACGTTATTTCAACACGGTAACATAAATGCATAAGTACCGAAAAAGATATCGTAAAACTTGAATTTAATTTGAAAATACTATTTAAAAAAAAACAAAAAAAACGTGGTAACATAAGTGCATAAGCACCTTTATTTTTTTCCTCATCCCCTTTCCCCAGGGGGGCAACGCCAGGTAAATACAGTCGTCTTCAACTAAAACGCCAATTTAGATGTGTAGGTGTGGTGTGTGGGTGGCCGAGCACGAGCACAGGTGAGAGAGAGTGAGAAAATGCGTCAGAAACAATTCTTTTGACTTACCTGGTTTACCTACATACGCCGACAGGTAAAATAATTTAAAAAAAAAAAAGAAAAAAAAGGGGGATGTTTTTAACTAATGTCGACTACTCATACTGTTTTCCCTTGTGTATTATTCAAAGGTAAGTTAAGTTCGTTTCGCTTAGAAAACGCACAAATAACACGAAACACGTTTAAAAGTAAATGAATGTTCGATTCTTTGATAAAATAGGAACGCGTTAGAAAAATTGGGCACGTTTTTACAGTTCACAGCGACTCGTAAAAGTGGTTAAAAATTCAAATGATATAACAAAATGTTATCAAAGGCAAGATAAATTACTTTTCTACCTATCTGGAAAAGTTTTTTTAGCGGTTTTACTCACTTTTAAACGTTTATTCGGCTCGAAAAAAACATATAGTGTCGAGTGTTACGCGAGAACAAGAAAAATAGCCACGAATTGACACCTAAATATTTAAAGTTTTTATAATGACTTAAAAATAAACAAAATACTGTTAGAAACCCACCCAACATATGTTACCGTGACCCGATGATGGGTGTCTAACCGTATTTTGTTTTATTTTTATTTTAAAATCATTTTCAAGACTTCAAATATTTGGGTATCAATTAGCGGCGATTTTTCTTGTTCTCACGTAACGCTCGCTTCACACTGTTTTTCTAACCGAAAAAAAAAAAAAAAAACGTTTTAAAACCGCTAAAAAAAAAAAAAAAAAAACTTTTCAGATAGGTTAGGTAGAAGAGTAACTTATTTTGATTTTGATTGTTATCACTTTTTCGAATCTCTGTAGATTGTAAAACATACCCGAAAAAAATAATCTTTAGCTTTGATTCGCGTGCACAAATTGAACCATATTGTATTATTTGACACTTTGTTTTTACTGTTTGCCAAGGATTTCAAAATTACTGGCGGATTTTGAAGCGCTATCATAGTAAACGCAAAAAAGACTATTTTAATTTGTTAATATGCAATCTGTATCCCCCCTCCCACCTCCGACGATACTCGGGAGTTTTGTTTTTACTTTTATTTATTTTCATTTTTTTTTTTTTTTTTTTTTTAAAGCCTATACCTTTTTGGGGGGAGAAGGAATGGACACTTAGAGGATTTCAGTTCTTATAGTATCGGTATGTGCTCATACAAAGAGGCGACAGATCGATATTTTTAAAATATGCCCTTTTAACCAAAAACAATATTACTAACTGAATTGTCATGTCGGAAATAATAATGTATCCAAAAATTACGAAAATTCATCGAACAGAACGACTACTATTTGTGTTTTTAGTAAAAAAAAAAAAAAAAAAAGTCTTTCGGCCACACATTGTTGGACGCCATTACATTGTAATCTAAAATATGCTTTCTGAGTTATGTCCCCTGTTTATGCAATCTTCACGGTCTACTTAAACATCTACGAAAATGCAATTTTCCCCAATTTTCTGTAACAATTACTTTTAACTATTTATAACTTTCTACTCAACGAATTTTCATAATTTTTGGATATATTACTGTTTTCGACATGACAAGTAAGTAATATTGCTTTTGCTTTAAATGACATATTTAAACAAAAAAGGTCGATCTATCCCTGTCTTTGGACAAACACTAAAAAGAAGAAAAAAAAAAAAGAAAAAGATAGAGGACACTAAAGCTGGCCAAGAGTTAGGGTTAGGTTAGGGTAAAAAAAAAAAAAAAAAAAAAGATTTTTTTCCCCCCCTTTAAAAAAAAAAAGTTGAAAAACTCCCTAGAGGAAAGATGATTTTCAAATCGTAAACTGCTTCAGCAATTTCTGGAACTGATTCAGGATTCTCTGTCCATATTCGAAACTGATTCCATAAGACCTGAAATCCTCTATATGTGCCCATCCTTTATAAGCATTTTTTTTCTGGCACTAGTATAGTTTACCATCCCCAAACAAATTTAGAAAACACGTAATAAATAATGGGCTAACCTACCAAGTGTAACTGCTGCAGCTGAGGAAACTCTTCTAACGTCGAAGCCGAATGATAGTTTGTGGATATCTTCTCTATATATATAAAAGCCAAACGTCTGTGTGTATGTATGTATGTTTGTTTGTAATGCTAAAACTTTTGAAAGACGGAACCAAACTTGACAAATCTGGTATCATATCGAAGCCCCATCACCCGGATGACAAATATCGAAATTTCACGTCAAACGGACCACTAGAAGTTGGTCAACTGATCAGTTATCTTCGAGGGGGGGCCCAAAAAAACCTGTCATTATCTATATATATAAAAGACAAATGTTTGTTTGTAACGCTAAAACTTGAGATGAAAGATTCCTCTCCCCTAAGAATAAAACATATGTTCAATATCTGCTTTTGTTTTTTCATTGTTTATACGGTCCCGAGCAACGCCGGGTAGCCCTGCTAGTTTATACTAAAAGAGGAAAGGTCATTTACAATATAAATCTCGCTTATCTGTTTAATTTTATTTTTTTTTTAAATTTTTCTTCCTTTGAAGATTGTAATGCCGGGTATGGGGCAGCCAAACCAGCTGCCAACATTGCCCCGCTTTTTTATTGAAACCAACCGAGAGCTCTTTTTAGTATCCTCGCTGTTCCCTTAAGTGCAATTGTCTGAATCTCTTTTGCACTTGGTTCACCAGGAATATTAATTAGGTAGGACTTCAGGTTCTTCTTCATAAGTCCTGTGGCACCTATGATAACTGGTATGATCGATATCCCCTTTAGGTTCCAGTTTCTTTTCATATCATACATGTATGTATGTATGTATGTATGTATGTATGTATGTCTGCCTAAAACTTTTGACAGAGGTGACGGATTTTCACGAGATCAGTATCATTTTGAAGCTCAACCCTTCGGACGACAAATATCGCAAAATTGGCCAAAAACATTAATTCCTTCACCCTCAACTGGCCACATTTCTACAAAGAGGAGTCGCTTTTTTCGCTGATATTTTCGAAAGTCATCTCCTCTTTTCGATTGACTAGCTTTAATTTAAAACTTTGCCTCTTCCGGTTTGATGATGGGCGCAACAGCAAAGATATCACTTTTTTTTCACATTCTTTTCCTCGTTCATGGTATGGGTTCGAGCCTCTCTGCCTAATACTACTTTTTTCTTTTTTTGCCCAACACTCACCTCCAAACACTCGGCATCCAGGCTAGTTTGTTATATATGTATAAAACCTTCATTAGTGAAGAGTTGCTATCTTGTTTTATTCTATTAAAAAAAAAAAAAAGCACATTGTAAATACTTGCACAGTATCAACGATCTTCCAAATCATATTCTTAGGTCATATGTAGGCATTTACGCAGATGACACGACAATCTATGAGGAAAAAGGTGGTTGGTTAAGCTTCTCTCCTTTCATTATAATTGTTCTGACCCCCATCACGTCCCAATTGAAATGAATGGATCTAGTCTTGGGGAAGCTCCGTGTCTTGACAAGCTTCTAGGACTGACCTTCACTCCTGATCTGAAATAGAACATGTACATCAAATCTGTTGCTAATATCGCTGGAAAGGTAGTTGGATCACTCTACAGCTCAAGCAAGTTTCTCACTCCTGATGCAATCCTCTATCTGTATAAGAGCCAGGTGCAACTTGCAATGGAGTACTGTTGCCACATCTGGGCAGGAGCTGCTCAGCTAGAGCCCTATCCTGCCTTGATAAAGTTCAAAACCGGCTTTGAAACCTAGTAGGTGATGCCCTTTTTTCTTCCCTGCAACCTTTTCCCCATGGAAGAGACATTGCCAGCCTGTCTCTGCTCTGTTGCTATTTTCATGGTAAGCGCTCATCTGAACTTCAATCTATGGGTCCCCACATGCACAACTTTCACAAAAAACACTCTACTAACTAAAACCACTATATACGATTTCCCCACTCTCTATCTGTACCTAAATGTAAACGCAGATTCCATGAACAAAGCTTCTTTCCCAGAACTGCCCACATTTGGAACACTGTTCCACTGGCATGCTTCCCGGCTAACTACAACATGGTAGCCTTCAAATCTAATGTAAACAAGTTCCTGTTAAGTCGTCCTCATGAATAATCAAATTCCACCCAATTTAACATCATTAAGGATCACTTCATTACCACCTTACATTCATTAACCCTTATCCTTGAGTTGTCTTCTGGCCTTGATAAGTGGTGACTCCCAAGTAAAAAAAAAAAAAAAAAAATGCACCTTGTAAATACTTGCATAACATGACATTTGGGGATATATTAAATAATTTCGTTCCGTAAAGTGAATGAGGTATTGTGATGCCAGTAAACTAGTTTAGGGACAAAGACAAAATGGAGAACCCCGACCCCCACCCACTTTGGCCTTGTGCCACATCTTTTATAAAATATTGTAATCTATAATATAAATCTCACCTGTTTGTTTAAATGTATGTATGTATGGCTGCTTAAAACTTTCAAAAGAGTCAATGGATTTTCACAAGATTGGTATCATTTTGAAGCTCGACTCTTTGGACGACAAATACCGAATAAATTGGCTAAAAACATTGATTCCTTCACCCGCGACTGGGCATTTTTCTAAGGATGAGGTCGCTTTTTTTGCCGAGATTTTCGAAAGTTATCCCCCTCTTTTTGATTGACTAGCCTTAATTTAAACCTACATCACTTCTGGTTTGGCGATGGGCGCAACAGCAAAGACGTCACTTTTTTTTTTTTTCACATTCTTTTCCTCCTTCGCGGTATGGGTTCGAGCTTGCCTGCCTACTACCACTTTTTTTTTTTTTTTTTGCTCAACACACGCGTCCAAACACCTGGGCAACGCTGGGCACCCAGGCTAGTCTATAATATAAATCTCAGCTGTCTGTTTAAATGTATGTATGTATGTATGTATGTCTGCCTATAACTTTTGACAGAGGCGACGGATTTTCATGAAATTGGTATTGTTTTGAAGCTCGACCCTTCAAACGACAAATATCGAAAAATTATCTGAAAATATTAATTACTTCACCCTCCACTGGCCACTTTTCTACAAGAAGGGGTCGCTTTTTTTTCGTCAATATTTTCGAAAGTCATTCCCTCTTTTTGATTGATTAGTCACTTCCTGTTTGGCGATGGATACAATAGCAAAGATGTCACATTTTTTTTTTCACATTCTTTTCCTTCTTCGCGTTACGGGTTCAGACCTCCCTGCCTGCTAACTACCACTTTTTTTGACCAACACACACCTCCAAACACCCGGGCAATACCAGGCACCCAGGCTAGTATTTTTTAAAGGATGAATAAATACTAACTAGAGCAGGCAATCAATCGATTTGATTTAAAAAATGGGTGATTTCACCAATTTCGATGACAATAAAAATATAGGAGTGTGAAACATTTGGTGATCATCACTCAATCCTGGGCAACGTCTCCTTGTGTATGTGTGTGTATACAGTATAATCACGTTGACACACCAGTTCTCGTCAGATCACCAAAGTTAAGCTACACAGAACCTAGTTAGTACTAATTTTGTGACCATTTGGGACTTCTAGACGGTGTATGTACTCTGCTTATCTCGGCATTGTTTCCAATCGTTCTGAACCTCTACTTTCCATTGATATATAACAATGTCGACTAAGGAGAGTCACTTTTTTCGTCAACATTTTTACAAAGTCATCATACGCCTTGCAATAACTAGCCTTATTTTGAAATCATGACTCTATAATAATATCTACGAAATCTGGACAAATTAAAATATCACATTTAGGCACATTTTACGCCCGGGCAAAACCGCCTTCTCCCTTAGTTAGTTTTATATATATATATATATATATATATATATATATTTCACCTTTCATCCCTTGTTTAAAAGATGGAATCGCTCGATAGTTGAAGACAATTGTAAATGGTTAATTGTAGGCATAGACCGATTCGTACCATCCAAAAAATTGAAACAAAAACCTAACAGCCAGCCATGGTTCTCCCCAGAATGTGCTGCTTCCATCGCGCACAGAAATCACTTTTTCCATAGCTACCAACCTAATAGATGTACTGAGACTAAAGCTGCTTTCAGGACTGCCAGCAACCAATGTAAAGGAGTAATAAAAAATGCAAGAGAACTATATGCTCAGTCTGTTAAATCCAAAGTAGCTGAGCAGTGGCTTGGTTCCCACCAGTTTTGGTAAAAAGCAAACAAGATCCTGAACAGAAGCGTGTGTTCTATCCCAACCATCATCAATGGACCTGAGGTCATCTCGTCAGCATCAGACAAGGCCAAACTATTTGCTAAGAACTTTGCAGCTAATTCCATCCTATGCGACAAAGGCCATCAACTTCCCATATTTCCTCCTATAACAGACAACACGCTATGCAGCATACAAATATCTGTGCATGAGGTTGCCAAGCTAATCAAGAACCTTGATTCCAGTAAAGCAACTGGCCCTGACGACATTCCAATTATAGTGTTGAAAAAGCTTCAACCAGAACTTGCCCCCATACTTACAAAACTGTTTAAGCATTTCCTTAAAGAGAAGTGCTTCCCAACACTCTGGAAAACCTCATCAGTATGCCTTGTATTTAAGAATTCAGGTGATACATAATCTCCCTCTCAGTACAGACCAATAAGTCTCCTGTGTGTCATGAGTAAGTTGCTGGAATCCATATTAAATAAAGTAGTCAACCACCTCAGCAGAAATAACCTTCTTAGTGACATGCAATATGGTTTCCGTTCTGCTAGATCTACAGCAGATGTGCTAACAGTTATATCTCATAGGATTAGTGAATCTCTCGACAAAGGCTTCCTTTCTAGGGCAATTGCTCTTGAGATATCAAAGGCCTTCGATAAGTTATGGCATAAAGGGCTACTTCACAAGATTTCCAGCTACGGTATAACTGGAAATGTTTTCTCAATTATTAAATCATTTCTCTCTCATAGGCTCATAAGAGTAGTAGCTCCTATCTTTACATCATCAACGCTCTGATCCCCATCTGGCATCAATTGAAATGGATGGCTCTCGTCTTGGGGAGGCTCCATGTTTTGACAAGCTTCTGGGATTGACCTTTACTTCTGATCTGGAATGGAACACGTACATCAAGTCTGTTGCCAAGGTCGCTGGAAAAATGGTAGGATCCTTTTACCGCTCCAGAAGATATCTCACTGCTGGTGCAATTCTCTATCTATATAAAAGCCAAGTACGTCCAAGGATGGAGTACTGCTGCCACATTTGGGCAGGAGCTGCTAAAAACAGCCTATCCTGCATTGGCAGAGTACAAAATAGACTTTGTGGCTTAGTGGGGGATGCCCTTTTCTCTTCCCTGCCACCTCTCTCCCACAGAAGAGACATTGTGAGGCTGTCTTTGTTTTATCATTACTTCCATGGCAAGTGCTTGTCTGAGCTCCAATCTCTGGTCCCCTCCCCTCACCAATGTTTCATGATAAACATCCGTCAAGCTGAAACCACTGTCAATAATTTTCCCCACTCTTTATCTATGCCAAATTCAGAACGTAGATTCCATGAATAATGCTTCTTTCTTAGAACTGCATGCCCGTGGAACTCTCTTCCATTTACGTGTTTCCCACCTGACTACAACTTGGATGTCTTCAAGTCCGACATAAACAAATTCTTGATGAACCGCCCCCTTAAGTAAGGCACTTTATCAAATCTCCAATACTAATGATTACTATGATACTATCTCATTGATTACTGTATATGAAATAACCCTTATCCTCGAGTGGCTTCCGGGCCTTGATAAGTGGTGACTTCCATGTAAACAAAAAAAAAAAAAGAGACAACATTGAAGCATAGCCTGACGGTCCACAGAGTTATATATATATATATATATATATATATATATATATATATATATATATACACACATACAGACACACAAAAATGATGCTGATCAGAGAAAATGCTAGGTCAAATTTGCATAATGATGTTTAAAAATCTCGTTTTAAAAAAAGTAATTATCAAGCATCTTTGATTTCAGTTTCATTGCTTTCTTTCGTGTGTGTGTGTATGTATGTGCATGTGTGTGTATATATATATATATATATATATATACACATGCATATATATATATGTATATATATATATATATATACATATATATGTGTGTATATATATATATATATGTATATATATATACATATATATGTGTGTATATATATATATATATATGTATATATATATACATATATATGTGTGTATATATATATATATATATATATATTATAAGCAATGACTTCTTGTATCGATTTTTACTAATAAAGGACGAAGTAATCTTTTTTTTTTTTTTGATAATCGTTCTAGCTTTGGTTGTTTGTTTGAACATTGAATGTTTTAGATGGTGGAAGGACGGATGGATAAGATGTGAAATGGTGCAAGGAAGAGAATAATAGAGGTAGTAATAGTTTACTAGTACCCCCCCCCCATCCTCAGTGTTAGGTAGTAAAAACTAAAAAGAGCAACAAAAAAAATTAAAGAAAAGAGGAAATAAGTTTATCAGTAGAAAAAAGTTATAGGAAGTCGTTTACCAAGGTACACGAAAGAAAGTTGAATAGATACCGTTCTACTAGATATCTCACTGCTGATTCAATCCTTGACCTGTATAAGAGCCAAGTGCATTCTAGAATGGAGTACTGTCGTCACATCTGGGCAGGAGCTGCTAGAAGTAACTTATCCTGCTTTGATAGAGTTCAAAATAGACTTCGTAACCTAGTAGAGGATACCCTTTTCTCCTCCCTGCAACCTCTTTCCCACAGATTCATAAGAGACGTTGCCAGCTTGTCTCTATTGTTATTTTAACGGCAAGTGCTTCTCTGAGCTCTAATGGTCTATGGCCCCCTCTTGCTAATCTTTCATAGAAAACACTTGTCTAGCAATAATCACTATCAATAATTTCCCCCACTCTTTTATACTGTACCTAAACCTAAATGTGTATTCCATGAACAAAGCTTCTTTTCTAGAATTGTCCGCCTGTAGAACTCTGTTCTGTTGGTCTGCTTTCCAGCTGACTAATATATTGTTGTCTTCAAGTCCAGCATAAACAAGTTCTTATTGAACCGTCCTCTTAAATAATCCAATTTACTAAACTTCCACTACTAACGATTATTATGCTTTTAACCCAATGACTACAGTATACACATTAACCCTTATCTTCGAGTGGCCTCTCGGCCCTGATATGTGGTGACTCCTTAGTAAAAAAAACAAAAACCGGTTATGAATAAATTTCAATATACTTAATGAGAGTAGTAGTAGTAGTTTATTAGTTCACCCCCCAGTGTTAGGTAGTAAAAACAAAAAAAAAGAGGAAAAAAATACAACAAAAAAAAGTGAAAATAAGTTCATCAGCAGAACAATGGAGAGGAAGTTGTTCACTAAGGTACACAAAAGGAGGCTAAATAGGATTGTTAATCAAGCTGTGGCCGGTAAAAGATCGGACATAAATGTAGATATATATATATATATATTAGTTAATTCACAGGCATTTTGAGGTGTGGCACTGAATTTGGTGATAGTTAGGAAGAGTTTGACACTTTTGGGGTAGTGGCAGTTGAGGACAGTTATGAGACAGACACAGTTGAAAGCAGGTCATGGCTTGAAACAAATCGAGAGAACTTTTGGAGATTGAGATGAACTGACATTAATTAATGAACACATGACCTCGACAAAATATAAATGTTTACCTTAGCATGTAGAGGGTCAGTGGTGCCACACACACACCCAGAATGCAACTGATATTTGCAGAATCTGTCAGAGTTTGTGTTTTGTGTATTTTGTTTTATTTTTATACCTGTGAACCACTGTGCACCCTTCTCAGCAACTGCCAATTTGAGAGACAACAACATGGCCAGAATAACAGACGCATAAGAAAAATTTCACAGCACACAATGTTAGGGTCGGTGATCATTGTTGAGCAGGGAACACGTGGTTCTATTGTAGTAGTCACAACGTGGAAGAAGGAGATTAAAAGTTTAGAATAAAATTGACACTGACCAGTGTAAAGGCCACAACTCCACCCATTTGACAGAAGAAACCTTTGCTTGAATAAAGTTTTGAATTAAAAGCCATGTTTAATTTCAGAAGAGTTTCCAATGGGTAGCTGTTCTGTACAAGTTCTGGAGATGAAGAATTTTTGATGGGTAACTTCTGTATAAGTTTCAGACTTTAAAATTTTTGCAGGCAAAGAGAAAAGATCTTTCGTGTGTACACGAAAAATATTATGTGTGGGAATTCTAAAAGATTCAATATTTTTATGGAGCAATTCTGCTTTCTGATTGGTTGCTAACAGAACGTGGCTCCATTTGATTGGCCAGTTTCTATCGCCAGTGTCTATAAATAAAACCTTCCCACTTTCTTTAATCATATCTTATATATATATATATATATATATAAAATATTGCAAAATAGAGTATCCACTCATGGGCTAGCAACCAGCTAGAACCAAAGGAAACGGTTTGCTCCATCTGAGTTTGGTTTGGTTTTGTTTTACGGCATATCAACACTTTTCGAGTTATTTAAGGCCAATGTTGCATCCAGTTATTTTGTAGGTTTTTATTCTTCAAACTCTTTGTATCTTTAATCGTTAGTTTGTAGTATTTGGTTTGGTTGTTTTATAGTGAATTTTATCGTTTTTGTTCCCTGCCCTACAGAACATGAATGAGTTTTGCAATGGAAGAGGGAAAAGGTTTACAGTATTAATGCTTGGTACATTTTAAATGAGGGAACCAGTCAGGAAGTGGGGGAGATAGAAAGAGAAAGAGGGAATGGGAAGAAGGAAAAGAGAGAGAATGTGGGTTGTTGTTTTTGGTTTTGGTTTTGCAGAACATAATTAAGTTTTGCAAAAGGAAGTAGAAAAACAAGACGCATCAATGTTAGGTGCATTTCGTCTCGGGAAGCCAATATCTTCAGACAGTCTGATCTGGTAGCACCAGGCCCTATCTGAGCATAATGGGACATCCCATCCTGCTTATTAGCCTCTATCTCTTGATCTCTATCCATTTAGCTCTAGCTCAACTTGGTTGACAGCTAAAACACTGATTACCAAAGTTAATAAAAACAGTGTCCACTATCTGTACTGAAACTCAATATCTCTTTGCAGAGCTGAGAGTAGATGAAAAGTGCTTCCTTCTTAAAAAAGCAAAACAATTCTCTCTTTAAATATTCGGTTTTAATCACACACACACACACACACACACACACACACACACACACACACACACACACACACACACACACACACGGACAGACAGAGAATAAATAACAAAAAGTTATATTCCAAAATTCATGATTTTGACCATCTTATAATATATGAATTAAAGGAATAAATTATAAGATGGTCAACATCCTGAATTTTGGAATATAACTTTTTGTTATTTATTCTCTATATTGCTCTGTAATTATATTGAGCTTCTTAAATAAGGATTCGTATATATTATAAGAAAATATATTTCTACAGAAATATATATATATATATATATATATATATATGCATATATAAATATATATAAATATATATAAATATATATATGGCAAATTTTTAATCACGTTGGTACAGTGGTTACGTCACCAGCTTTGAATGTAACAGTTTCTATTCTAGCTGATGGCACCTAAATACTGTTTTTGTAAAAATCTAATGTCGTTATCTCCCCTTAAGGAGATGCAACTGGGAATCATTTGTGAATTTGATATTCCTTTGAGAGTTCCTCCTTTGGAGGAAGCCAGTTCAACCTTCCTAGGGTGAGTGTTGCTGGCCGGATGGTGTTTACAAGAGTAAAGGGAGTGTTTAATTTACAAGTTGATTTTAACACAAAAGTAGATTCAAAACATTATTTTATTGTTTTACATTCATACAAGCAACATCTTTTTGTATACATTAGTACAAGTGCATTTTGCGAACTGGAGTCTCATAAATGTCTAGTAGGACTAAGCCGGAAACTTGCGCAAACCACCAGAAGATACCAAGAGCTGGTCAAATTGACCAGCCAATCAGAAAATGACAACCAATATTATTATCCAATGAGAAGCAACATAATTAGCAGACGATTTTTGATAAATTGGAAGGAAAGGAAATACAAACTTTTTTGGTTATCTATATATATAAAAGCGAAAATGTGTGTTAGTGTGTGTGTGTGCATGTGTGTATTTTTGTGTATGTCCACCAAAGGCTTTTTTCGACGGGCTTATTGGTCGGCTTACTTCTTAAAACTTTTTATATGCTGTCTAGATGATAATATGTATGACTTAATGGGGATTGCGCGTGTATTTAATTTGGCCGACTTTTAAATATTATTTTTTCCAGATTTTTAGATCGCCACATGTTTATTCAGTATAAAAAAAGCGAAACTGGATTCGAATTGGCCAGGTGGCCTCCAGAAAGCAATGTAAGCGTTTGGTCAATGTTGGCTTTTCACCGTCATATCAGACGATTGCTTTCATTTGAATAACACTCCCCTAATAAACGAGGGAGCTGCTTTTCCTCCCCAAAGTTGGGTTTTCACCTCATTAAAAACTGTCCCACAGAAAATATTAACTGCTGAATGACCATTGCTTACATTGTCGTAAATCTTAACTCCGCGTCTTCTATTTGACCTCATTAAGCGGGCACCTATCAATTCTACTTAAATAAATTCAAACGTCTTTCACTTACTCTTTTTTGCTGGCCGAGAGGTTAACGTCTCACTTTTTTTTTTTCCAACTTCGCCTCAGGGCTTCGGGTTTGATCCTAACTACCTACCAAAACTTTTTTTTTTTGATTTAAGAGCACACACATCTCCAAACACCCAGGCAACGGCGGGTACCACCGCTAGTTAATTTTAAATCATGGAGCAGCACACATGGCGATTAATCTAACTATACTGGACAAGTTAGTATAGACACTGAAGAATCCAAATAGTACGAATAAACAAATTTTATTAACGTGGTCAGTTTTAAAAACTTATATAAGGTGCTCAAATGCTGAGATATTTTTGTTTAAGTGGCTTCCTGGTATTGGCCAGCTAAATTTACATTGCTCTATCTTGAATAGTTTTTTTTTTTTAACAGCACAAATGTTGACTCGATATTTTTGGGAAAATGTTTTTAGTTTTCAGCTTCAAGATTTACATTTCAAAAAGTTATGGGTGGATTTTGATAATTTAAAAGCTAAAAATCTTCGATCAATTTATATTTTATGAATATCCTATTTTATGTAACAAAATCTGGTGCTACTACTTTTTTTTTTTTACCACTTATCAAGGCCCGGAAGCCACTCAGGGATAAGGGTTATTGCAAGTACAGTACGTTGGTGTGGAGATTTAATGAAGTGTTTACTTAAGAGGACGGTTCATTAGGAATTTGTTAACGTTGGACTTGAAGACATCCAGGTTGTAGTCAGGTGGGAAGCAGGCAGACGGAACAGAGTTCCACAGGCGTGCAGTTCTAAGAAAGAACTATTGAGATGAGATTTCGGAAATCGTAATACTGAATTTCACATGAAAACGATGGTATCTATGTATTCCTCATATTTTGAAGATGATTATATAAAAAAATTACGAAATCGATAAGGTAGGAAATTATTTATTAAAGAAAATAAAATTTAAAGAAAATGATCGTACAACACAGGAGAGTTCAAAAAGGAGGTAATTTTCCGTTTACATTCAAACCAGATAGCATTTTTCACCTGCTAACATGATTAAAGTTGTTTTCTTTTAAAATAATTCAGGAATATTCAGGTGATTCTGACTGCATAATTTGGAAACTACCATTGTAATTTATTAGAATTGACAAAACAAATCAATTGAAACCATTGTTTTTTTTTCTGAAAACTCCATTTATCGAGTACAAAATCTTGTCCCAATAATGTAGAAGTGCCCAAACTCTAAAACAATGTTTCCCAAAGTGGGCAGTACCTCCCTCTGAGGGCAGTGTTTTGATATTGGGGGTGCATACAGTAACACACACCTCCAAACACCCGGGCAACGCTGAGCACCCAGGCTAGTTGTATTAAAGAAAAGACTGAGACTAGTAACATCGCTTGTGTGAAAGCGAGGGTGCAGAGGAGAAGAAATGATAGGGGTGGCAATCACATCACAGACATATTTCTGAACCTTATAAAGATTCTTCAAGTGCAACAGAGATTTACTAACTCAAATATAACAGCAGTACTACTCCATACATGATCTAACCCTAACCCGAAAGATACGAACCAATAAACCTCCTGGTTTTGAGTAAAAACGACATTTCTGCATTTCTGAGATGAGGATTGGTTATTTGTATTATTTGGATTCATCAGAATACTAGATTCAAATTCCCAAGTTCGATAGAAACATTCCCAAGTTCGATAGAAACATTCCCAAGTTTAACAAGATACACCTGAAGAAGGTCAGAGGTCACATTGACTGAAACATTGTGAAAATCGCAATCAAGATGAGAACAGTAGTCAGATGAATCCAAATAATACGAAAAATGACTTGTGTTCAACTAATTGTATAAAACGCTATCAAGTAATGACAAGTCTGAATTCAACTAGAAATTTAGATTATTTGGATTTTCGGATTACTGTTCCCATCTTTGGCATTATTTCTCACAACGTTTTAGCCGATGTAACCTCCGACCTTCTTCGGGAGTATCATCAAACTCTGGACTCTTTACATCGAATTCGAACATCTGTATTCAATTTGGATCATAAACCTTTATTTAATCCATAACATAATTTGCTCTCGTTCCGTTAGAAGACTTGAATAATGATTAAAAGTACTAGGTAATAATCAGTGACAATTTTCCGGAGGTTGAAGGTTCAATCCTCAGTGTGGGCGATACTAAAATGCGAATTACTTAAGATTTTTACTTGGTTATGACTGACAGAACGAGAACAAATTACCCGCATGGATTAAATGGTTCTGTTCATAATTCCATACAGATTCCTAATTGTGACACGACATACCTGAAGGGAAATGCTGCACAAGGATTGGAAAGCAGGATTGAAAAGTCAGCACCTCCAAGGAGGAGCACTCTGACTTGCAAAAAGTGCTTGGGTAATCCCGTTTGCATTCTCCAGTAGGAGCACCTCAGGTGATTAGCAATACACTAACCCCCATCTTAAAGAGAGAAGGCAAAGACTTGAAAGGGTGGACCTCCTAGAAATACACAGAACCAACATTACACTGTAATCAACAGGAAAAAAGGTACAAGGATGGTCTAGACTCTGCTGATTTGGGAGCAGAGGAAAAAATGTCAGAACAACATCCAAGATGAGAACAGTAGTCTAAATAATACAAATTGCTAATCCTCATCTAAAAAAATTCCAAGCTGATTTGATAAAAATTGTCATAATTTTTAATCTGATATGTCGATTTTAATTGTCCTTTTTTGTTTTCCTTTATTTCAGACCTATATAATCTGAGTAGACATGCGAATTGGTAAGTTGTATTTAGTCTTGTATATAAAAAAAAAATAGCATTCGTTTGTGTCGAATTGTCAGTCAATGGAAACTGCAATATTGAAGTTTTTATAATAACATTTCGGTGCTTGTGTAGATTTTTGATCTTTTAAACTAATACATTTCAGGTGAAAACATTATTACGTACTTACGTGTCATGTCGAAATTAGTATAAATAATAATAAAAAAAGGCGCTTCTACAGAATTGGGACGAGATTTTCGGAAAGCGTAAAACTGAATTTCACATGAAAACAATGGTAACTGTATTTTAAGATGATTATATCCAAAACTTATGAAAATCGATAAGGTAAAAAAAATTTTATTAAAGAAAATAAAAAAAAATAGAAGAGTTCAAAAGGGAGGTAATTTTCCGTTCAAATTAAACACAGATGGCGGCAATTTTTCGCCTGCTAACACGATTAAAGTTGTTTTTTTTTAATAATAATAATTTTTATAATTCAGTAATATTCTGGTAATTTCGACTGAATAATTTGGAAGCTATCATTGTAACTTATTAGAATTGACAAAACAAATCTGTTGAAACCATTGTTTTTTTTTTGTTTTTTTTTTTATCTGAAAACTCCATTTATCGACTACAAAATCTCGTCCCAATAGTGTAGAAGCACAAAAAAAAAAAAAAAAATATTAAAAATATGATTCAGTATATGATGTGCTATGAAAAAAATTTAAATAAATAAAACTTTTTTTTGTTATTTTTTTTCTTCTTTTCATGAATATTTTTTTCTTCTCTGTAGGGTGGGGCTGGGCAACTGATTTTTTAAAATTAAAATAAATTAAGACAACCGGAATATTCTTTTAGGATTAGGTAGACTTTTCTACATTTGCATCAGACGATGTCAAAATGGAGCAAGAAGAGACAGCAAATGTGGAAGACACTTCGTCAACCCAACGGATATATGGTTTAAGATGGAGGCAAAACTTTCTCTTCACATAAACTCGAAAAGATAACTGTCGAGAAACTCCCAGCTGTTAACGTTGATTTTTTTTTTTTTTTTTTATCCTATATTTTCTCCAAAGATCGTCTGCTCATTTGCCACACATTCATTGACGTGTTACGTCGGATTAGTCAGTTCTGATCAAAGCCGGGTTAGTTACGTCTCGTTCAAATTCTGCACAAGTACCAAAGAATCAGCTACAATCACATTCTGACATCTTAGGCTTTGCGAGGCAATGATTGGTCCACACTTGGAATACGGGTCCCTCGTGTTTGCCAGAGTTGGCAAGGTGTTCTCTGACTTTCTTGAGTGTCTAGAGCATCATATCATCAAATACATACTACATATTCCTTGCTCAGACGTTGTTCCCTCTGGTATATATGATCTGCTTGGATTAGATCTGCTGTCTATTCACCGGAATGTAACATTGCAGCTGTTGCCTACAGATTACTTTATAGTCCTTGTCCCATTGCAATGTTTAAATACCGTCCTGTGCTGCGACTGAACAGATCAAACTTGCGACGATATACATTCACATTAGACCCTCTGCATAATCACACTGGTGTTTGCTCAGAGATGTACCAACAATCTCTTTTCACATCGTGTTCTGCAGTCTTGAACGTGCTGCCTCAGAATTGTGTGAATGAACATGTATCACTGTCACAATTTCAGAGTTCTGTATTGGCTAACTATCGTGAGGTTCCTAGGTTTTATGCATTCCCTAATTAGCTTGATAGCTTCTGTCTATTGCTAACGGTTTTTATGAGTATGGCAATAAAGGAAAAAATGAAAGTTTAAAAATGGCGGTGCATATTTATTTACAATTATTTAGTCAAAATTATTGATTACAATTACCTCCTTTGGATCTTGGGAACTTTCCAACATCAAAAACACCTGAAAAACAAAAAAACTCTATAAATTGATAAAGTCGATAATTTTTACTTGTAATTATTTTTCTACTGGGTCATTTTACGTAATTTTTTAAATCTAATATATAAAAGGTTCTATGTCTGTCTGTCTCCATATTTCCAAACTCCTCCTCTTCCGAAGCTAGAAGTTGCTGAATGGCGTTAGGGGCCTCAAATGATTGGATTTTTTTATAGACCGTTCTTTTATGGGTCTTTAGCCGGTAAAAATAGTTTTAAGGTGTCAAAAATGGGTAAAAATTGAAAAAATCGTTATACATTTTGTACATTCATCTTATTTTATTTTTAATCAGTTCATATGTATGTCATGTGTGTACAGTGAAACGTCACCAGCTTTGAATGCTACAGTTGTGCTTTCGGTTTCGATTCTAGCTGAGAGCACCCAAATACTTCTTCTTTTTTTTTTTTTTTTTTTTTTTTTACTTTTGAAATCACAACTTTATAATAATATATACGATCTGGACAAATAAAAATATCATATTTAAGCATATTTTACGACTGGGCAAAGCCCCTCCCCCATCCCTCGCTAGTTTATACTAATTTCAATAAGGTTTTCTACCTGAAATATGTTGGTTTAAAAAAAAAAAAAAGCACCAATCTACACAAGCACTAAAATTTCTTATTGATGTCTGACTTTATAGATCAAAGTATTATTTATATTTTCTATATATTATATGTATAAGTACTATCTCTACTTACATAAAGTTAGATATGTGTAAATGTTTTTAGATTTAACTATATAGGATTCTTTCCTAATGTGACATTGCACAGATGTAAATGCATGCAAAGTGACGTCACTGATGGGGAGGGGGAGGATTATAAAAAAGAGAACGATCACAAGAGAGACAAGATAATGTTCAAGATCTCATGGAAGACAGGATAACATTTTAGATCTTGTGAGAGATGTAGATAACTTCCTAGATCACGTGGGTGACGTCATGGCTGTACCAATGAGGAAATTAATGTTGTTGCTACAAGCGAGTTGGAGTTATTTCCTATCCTTTGTCTTGGTTTCCATTTGCGACTGAAACTGTACACAACATGTGTTGGTCAGCGGACTATGTTACACTAAACTAATTAACCGATCATTATGAATTTTGGAACATGGGTGTAAGGGTGGATAATGTGGTTATATTTAGTTTGGTTTAGTTTCACGCAAAACCTCTTTGTGATAATTCAGATATTTTTGTGAAATTTTATGAATAGGTATTAGACATCAATAAATGAATATTCCCTTAATTTCAGTTTCTTTGGAGAATTTTAAAAGGATTTTTTTTTTTAGGTGCATAATATAGGTACCACTTCCCATTTGAAAATTAAAATATTTCAAATTTGCATTAAATTTGATCTATAGTCTTTAGATACCAATTAAGAAAGCCTCTGTGTGAATTTCAATTTCTTACAATCCCTTATGCTACAGCTGTAACAGCGTGTATGAGGACGTGTGAAAATGTTAGCAGCAGCAGCCATTAAAGCACATATGCAAATTAGCAAGTGTGCGTGAGCTTGCATCATAAGAAAAAAAGAAAGGACAGCACATGATCGACTAAAATGAAGAAGTGTGCGCTGGGCAAGATGGACGTGTAAAGTTGAGGGCGAGAAAGTGCTGACTGATGGCTGGCATGAAGTGGCGGGAAGAAAGACTTTTAAAAAGCACATTTTTGCAAGATAGTGAAGTGCGTTGAATAAATGCATTTCTTTTGCACTTCAAAAAGAAAATGCTGAGTTGGATTTTAATTCCTTTCTTTTGTTTGTTCCTACGATGTTATACGTTTTCAAATTATAGACATTTTTTAGATTTAAAATTAGAATAAGAATTCTAGACATAAGGTTTAATAGCATTATTTGTTAATTTTAATTATCCTGACATAAAAGTGGTGCAAAAAATTGTTGTTTGGGGAATTTATTTTACCTATCCTGGGGCAGGTATTCTTCTAGTGCTCTTATAATCTTCCAGAAACATTTTTTTTTTTTTTTTTTTTTTTAAGTTTTCAAAATTTCAAATGATTCATTAACAATTGGAACAAGAACATATTTATAATTTGAAATTATTAAATTTATTATTTTCGGCCATAAATATTAATATATCAATCCATGCAGGAAAAAAAAAAATATCCCGGATTTTTATCTTCAACGTATCACATAGGATTTGAATTGAGTGATCGCGCAGCTTACAAATCACTCAATTCAAATGACATAAATTTCTGTTGTTTGGCATGTTCGAAATGCATGTTTCTGTTTAAAACACGATTGCACCATAATACTTGACTTTTGCATTTTTAAACTTTAATTTAAGCCATTATATATAAAAAATAATTATATAAAATCAACAGAAGTTTCTCTACAGTGAAATGTAGACTACAATGTATTGTGGACGAAGTCACTACGGGAAAGCATGTGAAGCTTCCTCCCAGTGCACCACGATGGCTTTCCAACTAGAGCAACCAATTTTTCAATCAATTTGATTGAAAAATGAGCGATTTCATCAATTTCGCTGGCAATAAAAATATGGGAGCGTGAAACAATCGTTGGTCATCATTCAATCCCGGGCAACGTCGAATTTGCCTGTTAGTATATATATATATATATATATATATATAATTTAAAGGAGATTAGAATAATAGTCTAAAGAGCTAAGTGTATTTTAATGTAATAGTGAAATTACTAGTTTAATTAAAATACAGGAAATGCTCGTTGTAATTTAGATATATAATAAGCTCGATAGTTAAATGTCCTAGAGCTAATTCAATATTAAGTAATGTGATTTATAATTTAAAAGTTTTAAAATTTTTTAAATTTAACAATCAAAATTTAATTAAATTAAAAATCAGTTTCATAAGAAGGAACAACAACAAAGTCAATTATCTGTACGATCGTTTCGGAAATCCGTGCTTTTTATTTGTGGTATACATGAAGTCACGTAGAATAATTATACATAGTTTTTTTGGTAAGCACGGTCTCCTCATCAGCAAATGTTTTTGGTGTCTTTTCAATTCAATAGAAATCCTTCTAAATTTGCTGATGAGGAGACCGTGCTTACCAAAAAAACTATGTATAATTATTCTACGTGACTTCATGTATACCACAAATAAAAAGCACGGATTTCCGAAACGATCGTACAGATAATTGACTTTGTTGTTGTTCCTTCTTATGAAACTGATTTTTAATTTAATTAAATTTTAATTGTTAAATTTAAAAAATTTTAAAACTTTTAAATTATAAATCACATTACTTATATATATATATATATATATATATATATATATATATATATATATATATATATATATATACATAAATGAAAAATTTGAAAAACCTTTAAGTGACACTTAAAGTGTGTGACCATTTTCTCCTTTATATATATATATATATATATATATATATATATATATATATATATATATATATATATATGAGAAAAATATCTTCCCAAAGCTGTAGTACAGACTTTTTTTTTTATATGTGTAACCAATTCAAAAAACAAAAACTATTGAGTTGGACTAAATATTTAAATTGAGGAAATCGAATAAAATCAAAAAAATTTAATATGAACCAATATGTGGTATGACTCACTAATTGAAAAGATTGAAGCATGTGGTCTTTGTAACCGAAGCTATTAAGCATCAGTGTAGGAGGCGGGGGCGCTGAGTTAAAATTTTATATAATATATATATATATATATTCTATGTGTGTGTGATTATATATATATATATATATATATAATGTGTGTGTGTCTATATATTATATTATTATATAATTATTATATATATAATGTGTGTGTATGCCTATATTAGTCCTCACGCGAAAGTGCAGGACACAAAATGTTTTAAATAATAATAATAATAATAATAATAATAATAATAATAATAGAATAACAATAACAAAGTCTTTCGCTAGCGAGGACTATTATTGAGCGTAACCAGTTATACACCCCTTTTGAAATTTTCATCTCTATTTTTCTCGTTATCTACTGAATATTTTTAATGAAACCTATATGAAATATGTTCCTTATTAAATTGTAAAGATTTTCTATTCTGAAAGAAGTTTAAAAAATGTAATCTAAAAAAGTTATTTTAAAGTTTTTATTAAAAAAATTCAGATTTTCTCATTATTCAGACATGTGTGACAAAGAGGGAGTTGCAAAAAAGAGTTGTGGTGTGAGGAGAATTACGAACTGAAACAGAGAGAATATTCAGACCTGTAATAATACAAAGAGGAGGTTGCAAAAATGAGTTGTGGTGTGAGGAGAAATACAATCTGAAATAGAGAGGCGGAGCGTTTTTATAAATATATACAAAAGCCCATTCATCTTTTTTTAAATCATAATTAATAAATTAAATAAAATATAATCTTAAAACGATACGATACAAGTTAGAAAAGCATTTCATCCAAGGCATGAAAATTGTTAAACAAAATGTTTTTACTATAGGCTTTAAAAATAAAGGTACAAGATTCAATTTGAAATTTATTTAACTTCAAAGTGCACTTTTATAAATTTTACAAAGTAAGGTATAAAAATGTAATACCTTACTTTTTAAAATTTATAAAAGTGCACTTTGAAGTTAAGTAAATTTCAAATTGAATCTTGTACCTTTATTTTTAAAGCCTATAGTAAAAACATTTTGTTTAACAATTTTCATGCCTTGGATGAAATGCTTTTCTAACTTGTATTATATTGAATGTGTATACATGCTGTATGTGTCTTTTGATTTCTTTTCAACAGAAATAACTCAAACAAGGCATGAAGTCACTTAATATAAGGAAGTAACAAGAACGAACAAGTGAAGCATGCATGGTCCCCCGTGAGTGCACATTGAACGAGGCATAAAAAAAATGACTAAGTTCAGCATTGCCCCCCCCCCATCATTTAGCCCCAAAAGTCTCCAGGTGACGTCAAATCCTGGTGAAAATGATAAACGGTGCAGTTTTAGCATATAACGTATGTAAATTTGAGTTCTGCACCATGCAAAAAAAAAGAAATGACTAAGTCCATCATTTGCACTCTTTCCCCTCCCTCCATTTAGCCCCAAAAGTCCCCAAGGCCTTAACATGTTTAAATTTGAGTTCAGTACCATGCAAAACTGCTAAATAGATATACACGGAAAATTTTGGACAAATAGAGTAAAATAGTCCCAAAAATGGAGTGTTTTTATTAGACCTAAAAGAGCCCCTGAGGCACACCCAAGATTATCGCGAAATATAGACAAACAAAATTATATAGAAATCACTTAGTTACAACTTTTTAGGAAGTTTAATGAAAATCCAAGGCATTAAGTTTTTTAATAAGCACAAAAATGTCAATTTTAGCCATTTTAACCAGAAAGGTACCCAAAGAGGGGCAACCGGAGTTTTCCCGGAAAATCCGTTCTGTTTTTTTTTGTTGTTTTTTTTTTTTTACTCACATCATAATTAATGTTTATGCAACATTTTACAAAATTCCATGGCGTAGTTATTGACAAAAGTGCACAGACGAACGAACAAGGGTGAATTTACAGGTCCACCCTCCTTTTGCCAGGGGACCAAAAATGATTACCACAAAGATAGTAGATTCTTATTAGCTTTTTATGTGTGTATGTCTATATCTTATATTGCATGTATATACATGTTGTGTGTGTGTATTTATGTATATATATATATATATATATATATATATATATATATATATATATATATATATATATATATATATATATATATGTATTTATGTGTATATATATATAGATGTTTTGTTTATATGTATGTGTATATTTATGCTATGTATGTATATGTTATACATTCTCGTGGGTGTATATATTATATATGTGCATGTATATACAGGTTGCATAAAGTATCCGAGGACACCTTAAAGAGACGCTTTCTTTCTCCTTTCTTCTTCTTTCAACTGAACCGATTGCGGCATTATTTTATATAGATAATAATGCGAACACTAGCAAAGCATAACTTTCTTTTTCGTCATTATAATAATATAATTACTCACATTCAGAAAAATAAACCAGAACAAAAAAAAACATTCGTCTTCCATTCTCCCCCTCTTTCTCAATCGGCTGAAATGTTAATGTCGTCTAGATTAAAGGTGTGTTTGTGTACACAACTGAAATGAAATGAAATTGTTGTTAAAATCTCGAATCATGTGAGTTTTGAGATTACGGCATCATTTGCCGCCACCTTGTTCCAGTCCAATGCTTGCCTGGATATGCAGAATAAGAAAATTTATACATTAAAACTATAAAGGATATACGGATTATATATATATATATATATATAGAGGTGTGTATGCACGTATCTATATACAGGTGTGCATGCACGTATATATATACAGGTGTGTATGTACATATATATATATACAGTTGTGTATATACATATATATATATACAGTTGTGTATGTACATATATATATATATATATATATATATATACAGGTGTGTATGTACATATATATATACAGGTGTGTATGTACGTATATATATATATATATATATATATATATATATATATATATATAGGTGTGTATGTACGTATATATATAGGTGTGTATGTACGTATATATATAGGTGTGTATGTACGTATATATAGGTAAGTATGTACGTATGTATATATATATATATATATATATATATATATATATATATATATAGGTGTGTATGTACGTATATATATATATACATACGTATATATATACAGATATATATAGGTGTGTATGTACGTATATATATATATATAGGTGTGTATATACATACATATATATATATATATATATATATATATAGGTATTTATGTACATATATATATATATATATATATATATATATATATATATATATAGGTGTTTATGTACATATATATATATATATATATATAGGTGTTTATGTACATATATATATATATATATATATATATAGGTGTTTATGTACATATATATATATATATATATATATAGGTGTGTATGTACGTGTATAAATATATATATAGGTATGTATGTACATGTATATATATATATAGGTGTGTATGTACGTGTATATATATATATAGGTGTGTATGTACGTGTATATATATATATATATAGGTGTGTATATACGTGTATATATATATATATAGGTGTGTATGTACGTGTATATATATATATAGGTGTGTATGTACGTGTATATATATATATAGGTGTGTATGTACGTGTATATATATAGGTGTGTATGTACGTGTATATATATAGGTGTGTATGTATGTGTATATATATATATAGGTGTGTATGTACGTATATATATATATATATATAGGTGTGTATGTACGTATATATATATATAGGTGTGTATGTACGTATATATGTATATATATGTATATAGGTGTGTATGTACATGTGTATATATATATATATGTATATATATAGGTGTGTATGTACGTGTGTGTGTATATATATATATAGGTGTGTATGTACATGTGTATATATATAGGTATGTATGTACGTATATATATATATATATATAGGTGTGTATGTACGTGTATATATATATGTGTGTATGTACGTGTGTGTGTATATATATATATATATAGGTGTGTATGTACGTGTGTGTATATATATATAGGTGTGTATGTACGTGTATATATATATATATATGTATATATATATATATAGGTGTGTATGTACGTGTATATATATATGTATATATATATATACATATATATATAATGTATATGTATATATATGTATGTATATATATATATGTATATATATGTATATATATATATAGGTGTGTATGTACGTGTATATATATATGTATATATATATACATATATATATAATGTATATGTATATATATGTATGTATATATATATATGTATATATATGTATATATATATATATAGGTGTGTATGTACGTGTATATATATATGTATATATATATACATATATATATAATGTATATGTATATATATGTATGTATATATATATATGTATATATATATATATATATATATATATATATATGTGTGTGTATGTACATATATCTATATATATATATATATATAAATGTAACTCTTGGTTTGTTCGCAATTAATAATCTAAAAAACCACTGGACGGATGGCTTCCACGTTTTGGTATAATATGTTTACTATATCCATGTGTGTTTTTATATATTTCTATTTAATTATAACATTATACTTAATTTTTCTATGATAAATAGGTGTTTTTCTTTGTATCGATACAACATTTTTTTTATTTAGGGATAATTATTTATTACCGCTTCCTTTCAGGTGACCAGTGTTTCCAATTTAGCGGTTTTCTTGCTAGATCTGGAGATTTCGTTTGCAATCTAGCGGGGAATTGTAGAAAATCTGGAGATATTTCGCACCCACACACCCACAATTTTAGATTAAAAAATAAAGAAAAGCGCTTGAAAATACTTTAAAACATAAAATAAACTCATTCATGTAAGTAAAAAAAGTAGCATTTATTGCCTTTGGTAACAATTATTTATTGATTATTTTTGTTTTTCACCTTTTTTTCGGCTAACCATTCTTAAATTTCGCTATAAAATCGATTTTTCCAAGTAAATTTCGGTGGTGGGGGGGGGGGTATTCCAACCTCCGAAGTTTATTTTAAAATATGATCTAAGAAATCCCGCTTAATTTAGAAGTATTTAATCGAAAATTGTAAAAAACAAGAAACAACAGCAAAAAAAAAAAAAAAACTTATACCAATACAGTAGAATTTAATTATCCACCAACCTAAATACTTTTAACATGCTAAAACAAAGTTTTTTTGCTTTTTTTTTTTATTTTTCTAAGTTCAAAATATGTTGCACCATTATTGTGATGTTTAATTTGCAGTATATTTCAATTTAACTTTTATTATAAAAAGTTTGAGTTGATGACTTGTTTCTTGCAAAAAAAAAAAAAAAAGATACCCTCTCTGAAAAAAACAGGTAAAACTAGCTGATAAAATATATAAGCCTTCTGGGGAGCTAACTGCTTCAATATAATTTCAGAAACATATAATAAAAAAACACGGAGCATTTTATATATTGAATATACTATATTTATAATTGTTTTAGTGTAGGAAGTTAAAATATGGAGTTTTTTTTTGGGGGGGGGGGTGAATTAGCGATTTTTGAAAATTTCAGATGATAAAAATTAAAAATCTAGCGATTTTCTGGACATTTCTTTCTCCTGACCTCGCGTTTTCTTTTTAAATGTTAGAAAAGGATATTTTGGTTTCACAGGCTTAATGTAAACATAATGTGTTTACAATATCGGTAAATTTTCAATGGGTTTAATCACATGATTATTGATAATGTAACCATATGATTGAAATTTGATTTAAATTAACCACACGTGGTCGCTTTGCTATCAAATATTCATCGAAAAATGGTAGGGACAGACAATGAATGCCGACGCTCAAAGTGTATAAACATTTTGACCCTTCCCTTTACTTAAAAATTCACTAAAAATCAGGAAATTAACCAATTTTAATGAAAATTTCAGTATTTATCAAATAATGATCGCAGAATATAATGAACTAATTATATTTACTTAACTCTT
>NC_136519.1:24913876-24973876 GCF_053919585.1 Euprymna scolopes | reverse complement strand
TGATCTATATCGCTTCTTTGTCAATCTGAGTACTGTTTATTATTTGTGAGATCAAAATGATTATATTGATTGAATTAGAAGAATCGAATTTTTTGTTCCGCGTTTTGCGACCATCAAGATCGAACCTGATTTGAAAAAAAGAAAGAAATTATCCGTGCTTACCCCCCCCCCCCCCGGCCCAAATCAACGGAGCAATATCGACTGGAATATCCAGACACAAAAGTAATCGACGACGACCACGACGCTTTGACAATCTGTCCGGAATGTTACGCATTGCTAGATAATGATGTTCGTGTCGTCATTTCTTTAAATAACGATAATGTCTTCGGCACATTTGTTTCACTTGGCTTGAATTTCTTGATTAAAAAAGCAAATTAACTTCCGATTATGAAGATTTTATTTATTTGTTTAAATTACTTCTATTGATGTAAAAAATAATTTTATCATTATTTTGTGTGTGTGTGTGTGCGTGTGCGTGCGCGCGTGCGCGTGCATGCTTACTAAATGTCGTTTTTCTCATTATCATGAAGGAAAACAATGAGTTTAAAATGATGTTTTTAAAATTATCGATCATATATCTAATAAAAACAAATACCCCCCCCCGGAAATCTTATCAAGGAATGAAAAAACTAAAAAAAACAAACAAAAAAAACAACAACAACAACAAAAAATCTTTATTTGTTTTTACATAAGCAGTAATATGTTGCTACACAGTCATGAGCATGTTTCGGTGAGCTGGTTACCAGTAATTAGAGACTTCGTCAAGCGATACAGCTTATACAAAAGCAAAGTTTGCAATGAAAATATCAGGTCTTCCTTTTTGCTTCCATACAAGCTGTATCGCCTGAAGAGGTCTCTAGTTACTGATAACTGGCTGACCGAAACATGCTCATGACTGTGTAGCAATATATTACTGCTTATGTAAAAACAAAGAGTATACCTTGCTCTACTTCGGTATTGAGAATGGAGCAAAAGGTGACTTCGTGGCTGGGCTCAAATCTCATGACCGGCAGGAATTGTCCACCCATGAAACACACTAGTGTCTGTAGGTATAAAGAATAATTATTCTTTAATTATAATTAATATATATATATATATATATATATATATATATATATATATATATATATATATATATATATATATATATATATATATATATATTATAGAATAACTCTCGTTTCCAAACTTGTCCTCAGGTTATTTAACCTTACCCCCCACCACCACAAAAAAAAAAGCAAAAACGATTTGAAACCAATGTGATTTGATAAAATATAAAATTTAAAAGAAATGGTTCAACTTGATGTAAATTATAAAATAATCATTATTTTTTGTAATTAAAAAAAAAAAAAAGAAAAGAAAAAGTCACTATTGTCATTTCTTTGGCACCATTTCTCGGAAGAAATTCAAATTCCCTAATAAGGACACACTGGATTTGGCCCGGGTGGGGAGGGGGAGAAGAAAAATTGATTCGGTCCAGAAGGATTTCTCCGCCACTGACCGAGGACAGAAAAGATGAATTATAGTATCAGAACAGATAATACGCTTTTATCCTAGCCAGTGTGTTTCTTGATTTAAATTTGTCAAATATCAAAAAAGAAAAATAAGTTTTGGATGCTTCTTCGTTATTTCTGCGAAATTTGAAAATCGAAATATTGAATCTAAAGTAAAACCAATGGTATCGGCTTAAATGTTATGTCTCGGCTTAAATGTTTTATGTCTCGGCTTAAATGCTATGTTATATGAACATATACAAAAATTACGAAAAACGATAAGGTAGAAAATTAATCATGAAAACAATTTTTGAAAACAATTAGCGAAAAAAAAAAAATTGAGTTTTACTAAATTGGCTTAAGATTTCAGAAAATAATTATCTTTCTTGTTACGAGTCGAACTCCGAATTCTTTTTCTTTCTTTCTTTCTTTTTTTTAGCAAAACTCTATTTTCGCTATCTATTTTCAAAAACTATTTTTTTTAAATAATTAATTTCTATTTTATCGTTTTTCGTAATTTTTGGATATGACATGCGACATGACAGTTAAGTACCTATTTACTATGCCTCCCCACGGGACAGAGTTAGACACCAGGGTCGTTTTTTAACGTGGAGAAGAGGTACAAAAATAAAAATTGTCTCAGTCGTGAAGGATTTCTCCTCCACCGAAAGAGAACAAGAAAATGAAGTGCAGCATCTGAAGAACAGATACTACACTTTGATCTTGACCAAAAGGCCAAGAAGTAGATACCATTGGTTTTTACTTAAAATTCAATATTTCAATTTTGGAATTTCGCTATAATAACGAAGAAGTACATAATTGGGGGGAGGGGGGGGGTTCAAGAGGCAGAAAAAAAAAAAAATGAAAATGGATCCAGTATTCTGATTTTTTTTCTAATAAATATTGTTATCGTCCTTTATTATATTTAACCAGTTTGAAGAGAAGCTACGATTTCTTTTTCATACATTAAAATTAAATAAAGATTAAAAAAAATAAAAATAAAATAAAAGTAATAATTAAAAATAATGGCCAGGTACGAAAAGGGCGTGTGTACAGCTGAAATTTATCACGTGGGTTTCATTTTATTTTATGTCTAATAAATTCAATATTCACCTGATGCTTTCAATATCTAGAACTTACAGCGTGAAAATAAATAAATAAAACCTGGAATCATAGCATAATCGAACCAGCAACAAATATCTTTCATGATCAAAGGGCTCAATATCCCTTTAGATAGAGCTTTATAACAATAATAAATCATCAAAAATGTTAATATAAGTTCTGTTTACTTATATATTTACTTATATATTGTTTCATTTTATATTATACTAGCCTAGGTTCCCGGCGTTGCCCGGGTGTTTGGAGGTTTGTGTTGAAAAAAAAAAAAAATGGCAGGCAGGCAGGCATGCTCGAACCTATACCGCGAAGGAGGAAAAGAACGTGAAAAAAAACAAAGGAAAACAAACAAACAAACAAAACGTGACGTGTTTGCTGTTGCAGTGTTGCACCCATCGACAAACCGGAAGTGACGTAGGTTTAAATTAAAGCTAGTCAATCGAAAAAAGGGGGATGACTCTAAAAAAATATCCGTGAAAAAAGCGACCCCTCCTTGTAGAAAAGTGCCCAGTTGAGGGTGAAGGAATTAATGTTTTTAGCCAATTTTTCGATATTTATCGCCCGAATGGTTGAGCTTCAAAACGATACTTATCTCGTGAAAATCCGTCGCCTTTGTCGAAAGTTTTAAGCATACATACATACATACATAATGATGGTTGCAACGTCTTGTCAGACGAATACCACTCCCTCAGACACTTAATGTCCATGAGCCCAAATGCCTGAGGGAGTACCTATACAAAGATGATGTTACAGAGTTTTAGCTTTGTACGACAGCTAAGTCTCTCTCTCGGTTCAAAATGTTGAGATCCAGTAACAAGCAAGAGCAAGATAGCCAGCAACAAGTTAAACTGCAGACCAGCTTAATGCGGGTACTGGTCTCCCGCTTTATGTTTTTTTTAAATCATAGATTTGCTTGTCCTAGAAAGGTTGCCTTCACCACGGCTTATGGAAGCCCTCGCCACCCCAGCACACACACACACACACACACATATATATATATACACACACACACAAATATACATGGTGCCGTTGACTCCGAAAAAGAGTTCATTCGCCCTTTGGGAGGTCTTGTTTTTAATCCTTCAGGGAGACTAGCCACTCTCCTTACCAAACAAGTCTGGTGGGGGAACCAGTTTAGTCGCCGATGACCTGACCATGAGGCAGGTAGTACTGGGTTACATGGTACCAGTAGCATATGCCATGATCTGACCACAACATACATACATACATTTAAACAGACAGGTGAGATTTCTATCAGTACATTAGCAGAACCCTGTAGTGGCATAAACATACTTATGGAAAGTGAGCTGCCCAGAAACGTTTATATTTTCCCCCGAAGTAATTCGTCAAGCTAAATACCAGGTATAATATTTATTTAGTATAAAATTTGGTAAATTTTTACTTTCTTTCCAACTTAACAACCACCTTTAAAATCACGACTTCCATTAGGTTTCCAGGTATGCTGAAAACGAATATCGCATTTAAATTTAGCGCAAACAAGTAGTTTTCCGGATATTGAGCAATGTAATTCCTTATGTTATATCACTGGTGGCCATTTTGTACGTGCAATCGAGCGCATCAAAACGCAAACATATCTTGCTGCACGAATGCATATATCTTTTGACTATAGTTCAAATGGCTAACTCTCGTCAGGCCAACTACTAATATATATATATATATATATATATATATATATATATATATATATATATATATATATATATATATATATATATATAGGCGATTATTTGAATCGATATACCTAACTACTACACCTGATATTGTTACTAGTAGTAGTACTCCTAATATTACACCAAATGTCGAAGAAGGTAGGACCAGGAAGTACAGGTGATTTTTACATGAGAATAGCAGCTCTGGAGGAGGGAGATGATGATGATGACCACCCTAACAACAACAGCAGTAGCCGCCGCCGTAGCAGAACCAGAAACACCGAAGAAAACGGGGTCCGACATTACCATTCTCCAACGCACAGCTTGTTGCTTGCTCTGATGCCATTAGATATTTCCCGACGTCACCACCACCGCCAGACTTCTACTTCTTCCGTCAGTCGTTTTATTATTATGATTATGATTATGAGCAATGTTTCTCTACGACGCGGTCGTTGAATATATTATATTGAACATAGAGGTAGAGAGGGCGCAAATTACAAAGAATTGGTGATGATTGCCTCGTCTTTTCTTTCTTCTTCATAAGTTTAATCACGACCCCCTCCCCCTCTCTCTCTCTCCTTCTCGCAGACGCCCTTTCTCATTATCTATGATGTGATTACTGATATTGCTTTTTTGTATTGTTCTTTTTTTTTTAATTTTGTTATTGTTTTTTTTGTGTGTGTTTTTGCTGTTAATTATTACTGGCGTTTCGACCACAAACCCGATAGTCGGCTAAAATGAAGATCTGCTAATTTCAAGATTCCATCTCTTGTCAAAAAATACAAAGGAACTGGGTTTGCGTATATTGGTCCGGTGTTCGTGCTATTTGGCGTGGATTAAAAAAGAAAAAAAAATATAAAAAAAACAAAAAAAATTAACACGGAAGATAAAAAAGATTGGAAAAAAAGAAGAAAAAAAAAGAGAGAAAGAGGGGAGAATTCGGGCAGATTTTAAATAACGTGATTATTGGCATCGTCGGATATAAAAATAGTGAGACATGGGGGAGCGGAGGGTGTGGTGAAAGCTTTCCTCTCCCCACTTAATCCCGTTTCTTTGAAAATTTCGGACAGGTGGAAATCTACCTGATTTTCTTCTACAAAAAAATAAAAATAAATAAATAAAATAAATAAATAAAAAAAAATAATAAAAAAATTATAAATAAAAGAATCGTAAATATTGTTACAACTTGGGAGAAATAATAACTAAAAATTATACAGCAAGATCTCTTCCTATGACCATATGATCGAGCCTTACTTTTTCTTCCCCAAGAAGACCTGGGCATGCCTGTGGGTGGCACTCTAGGCGCAACCCAGAGACATGAGCCGAGGGAGATATAGGCAGGACCGGGGGATGGCACCGAGTGCCAATGGGGGTGCTCCTGGGGGCTTCCAGGCACATAAAATCGAAGAGGAAATCGAAAATTTCGTGGAAAATTTTAAACGCAACCACCCGACACAACCTTTGGATAGGGATGCTATAAGTCTGGAGTCGGGCGAGTCATCTGGGCTACAAAGCTCATTTGGCTCGACCGACGAATATACGGATGACAGTCCGGAGGAATTCCCGTCCCATCGCTATCTGTTGAAGGCCTTTGCGGCCAGAAACAGGAAATATAGCTCAACCACCAACACTAGCACTCGGACCAGCGTCAGCCCGGCCTCCTCTCGGAGTGTGGACTGTCGTTCTGAATCATGGATAGATCAAGATGGTAAGTTGTGTTGTCAAGTCCTGTGTATTGTGTCGTATGCCTCAAATATCGTGTTATTTTCTAGAAATACTGTTTATTTAATTAGCTTTTAATATTTTCAGGGGATGGAGAGGAGTATTACGATAATACCATTTAAACTTCATTCATTTTATAGCTAGAATTATTTAGTATCCATCAATTTAAAGGCTTCAGAATCACATTTGAATGCAGAAAAATCGTTTCTGGGGAGAGACAGACAGACACACACACTAGTAGGACAGTTTGGCTTCCTAGATATAGATAACTGAAACCCCTGTGTTTATTACGGTGTGTTAAATGGAGGACAGAGCGATGCTTCTTGGTTTGATGAAGTGATATCTCTGAATTGAGATTCCACTGAAACGTGTATGTACATATAACACACACACACACACACACACACACACACACACACACACACACACACACACACACACACACACACACACACACACACACACACACACACACACCAGGTACAAAATATCCGAAAGTAAATACCATCGAATTTGCTCAATAAAAAGAGCAGAATATTATTTTAATCAATTTGGGTAAATTAAATCACAATTACAAGCGACAAACGGTAATTTTGTTTACCTAAATTGAATAAAATAGTATATATAGTGTGTACGTTTGCACAAATAATTGAGCACTGTCTTATGGCATTAAATTATACCCATATTTTAAGTCAAACAAAAGTTTATGTAGTAGCTCAATAGCGCATAATGGTAGTAGAGCGCATGATGTAATGTAATAATAATTATTCAGAAACTATTTCAGATTCCATCCAAAATGGGTAAGCAATTGTCTAAAAATAATTTTTCGGGAAAAATTTAGAATATTTTCTGAATAATTATCTATCTATCTATCTATCTATCTATCTATCTATCTATCTATCATATATACATATATATATAATAGCAACGGATTTCTTCGTGACCACTGACCATGGGTCATTTGAAAATGAGTATGAAGTCTTTAAATTGTCAAAATTGGAAAAATCATTTTTGGTTAGAATTAACGTTTATAGACATTCTTTTCTCTTCCCTGCAACCACCTTTCCCACAGAAGAGACATTGCGAGCCTGCTTTATCGTTATTTTCATGGCAAGTGCTCGTCTGAGCTCCAATCTATGGTTCTCTCCTGACCTGACTTTCACAAAAAACACTCGATTAGCTGACTGAAACAACTATCAGTAATTTTCCCCCACTCTTTATATGTGCCTAAACCCAAACGTAGATTCCATGAACAAAGTTTCTTTCTTAGAACTGCACGCCTGTGGAACTCTGTTGCGTTTTCCTGCTTTCCAATTGACTACAATATGGTCGTCTTCAAGTCCAACGTAAACAAGTTCATGATGAGTCGTCCCCTTAAGTAATCAAATATACCAAATTCCCACTACTAATGATCACTACGATATTTTCTCATTGACTACTGTACACTCATTAGCCCTTATCCTCAAGTAGTCTCTGGCCCTTGATAAGTGGTGACTCCTTTATAAAAAAAAAAAAAAAGAAATATTTTTATTTGCTTATCGACTAAAGAATCGCGTCACTATTCTAGAAAATAACTATATAGTGTCTAGTACGCTGTGTACACTGTACCACTGGTACACTAGCGTACCACCGTACCACTGGTGGTACTACAGTGGTACACTGTACCAGGTACCTTTTAACTCTTGTGGATGGCAAAGGATAAATATTGAGATCGACAGCCTAAACAGTTTCTTAAGGGAGGGGGGGGGATAATAATGTAGGCGATTATATATAATTTCCTTGAGCGATTAAAAAAGTTCCCATGAGCAATGCACCCCCCCCCCCCCCGGCCGTTTCAGTTTGTAAAAATCTCGATTAGGACGCGTTTTTCCTTAGATTACATACAAAATACTAAATAGATTTTAATTCGAAATAGTTGCTCAATTTAATAATAATAATAATAATAAAAAAAAAAAAAAAAAAAAAAAAAAACTATTTTCATCGCTCATACACATTTTTTTTTTACACATTCTTTTTAGGCCGTCTTAAAATTTACCTGGTGCATTTCTATCTTTTTTTTTTTTTTTTTTTTTTTTTTTTGTCCGGGTTGACACAAGCTTCAACAATAAACATCATTATTATTTCCCTGCGTAGGCTGAAGTAGTTTTTCTTAAAATCGTGGAAATCATGGCCTTTCGAAAAATGATTTAAGAAGCGTTCAAACTAGTAAATAAAATTATGTCACTTTTCGACGAGAATCATTATTCAAATTGTGAGCTTAAACCAAAGAATACCATGTATACTTGGCAGTTTCTGGTTAAGATTTTTTTCTCTGCTTTGCGGGAGGGGGGGGGGTGAATTTTGCTGTTTAGTTGCATTTTTTCTTTTTTCCGTTTGTGTACTTTTGTGTAGGTGGGATGGCGAATTTTTGTTTACTTTTAAGAAAAGGGCGTTTATTTATTTTAAAGATTGATCAATATTCTTGAATAACAAACGAAACTTTCGATTTATTTTTCCTGTCAAATTCGCACGTCGCACCTGTCAAATTGTGTAGATTTATTTTTTAAGCTTTATATTTCGTTGTGACAATGTTAAACAAAGTTTAACAATAAAATTGTATTTAAATAACACATAGTACACATTATTCCAACCTCAGCGGGTGACGAACCTATTTCATTTCAGGCTTTTCTTTCTTTTTATAAAACCCATCAAAGACTGCGGTGATGTCATGCCTATTTTTTGAAAATCGAAACAAAAACATATTTAAATAAAAACAATTTTAGTGACAGCTTGTTTTTGTTTTCCCCCCACCAAAATAAAATATTTTTCATATCTCTCTATATTTTTAATTTACTTTCTGTTTTTTTTTTGTTTTGTTTCTAATTTGAAATCTAAAAACAAAACAAATTATCAATTAATTAATTCATTTTTCTTTCATTCGGATACTAATTTAAAACTTGAACTAACAATTCCCTTTTTAGTTTGGTTTCATTTTTAGGTTAATTATAATTATTTTGTTTCATTTTTTATTTTTAGATGAGGTTTGATAATTTGTATTTTGTTTATTTTCGTGCTACTATTCTCATCTTCGTTATTGTTTCGGCCAAGGTAACCTTCCACCTTCTTCAGGTGTAATTATTTCGAATTTATAAACCTTCTAGTCGAACGTTTATTAAATAAAGGGTTCAACTCGAGGTTCCTTGCAGGTTCCCGAATTTGATTAGGAGACGCAAAATAAATAAATAAATAAAAGTACACCGGAAGAAAGCCGAAGGTTACATCAATCTAAACGCTGCAAAACTAATACATATAATTACAGTAGAACCCCGGGATACGGCATTAAAAATTAGTAACAAAATACAGTATATAAATGCACATGTATATAATCAAATAACATTATGAATACCACCGTAAGGAGGATGGGTGAATACCGTAACCAGGAGGAGGAAAAACATCGTATTCAACATCGTATACTGAAAAACAAACAAACAAACAAACAACGTATCCTAGGGCCAAAGTATCCCGTGGTTCTACTACAATATATAATAGTTATTATTTTTTCACTTAAAGATAATTTAGAGGCTGATACTTGTTTATTTTAGGTGAAAATTAGTAAAATTAATAAATATTCTTCTTCAACCTCTCCCCCCCTCATTCAATATTGATTGATTTTCACCAAGTGTCATTATTTGCAGTGTAAGTGCAACAACATTATTAATGTAGATGGTATTGCTTGTTTTGTCCCGTGATCTGATCACATTTATCTTTCTTCACCAAAACGACACGCTATAATCAAAGTGTAGTATTTATATATATATTTATTTAAAAAAAAATTGATTTGTGGGTCTTAAGTAGGACGACAGCTGGAGTGAATGTGGTATTATGGTGATTGAAGATTCTAGCTAGGCACTAGGCAGATAGACAAATATTAGATACAGTGACAAGTATGACCATAGACAGCCCCACCCGCACACTTTTGAATGGGCTTGTGCCTAATTTGTTTCGAGGAATGTATATTTTTTTAAAATAAATTTTTCAAAGTGTAGTATCTGTTCTGATACTACACCTCATTTGTCCTGTCCTTGGTAAGGAGAGATCCTTCAAGTCTGAGGCAATTTAGTTTTATCCCAATCTAAAGGGTTCCTTTTCTTGGTGGGGTATTCAGCCCCCACCCCTCAATGTAAAAAAAAGTGTCCTCGTGGGGAGGGATCCGACAAGTAAATGAGGACATTTTTCTAATTGTCTTGGAATAATGAATAATATTCATTATAAATCTTGAAGAGAGAGGTAACAGACTAATTAACATAATTATTATTATTATTATTATTATTACAACAACAACAACAACAACAACAACAACAACAACAGTGTAACCCGGATATAAGAGAATATAAATCTAAGAAAAACAGATATAAGAGAAATTTTCCCTGGTTTCAAATTAGAGCCTTTGTTAATGTACAGTGAAACCCGGATATAAGAATCTCGTATAGAAGTGTAACCTAAATATAAGAGGGACCAGAGAAGAAGTCTCTTATATCCGGGTTACACTGTATTTCATTCAGTAGGAGTTCTCACACAGGCCAGCATCAGAGATTGCTCACAGATAAAAACCAGTGGTATTTCCTGGAATCTAGGTGACAACAAGTCTCCTCAGATTTCCAGTAATCCTCACTTTGTTTCAACAACCTTTGCAAATAAATTTGCGTTATTGCAACAGTCGCTTGCCATTGATTTCTCTGGCAATGACCATTATTCTTCGCTGGAATTTAGGTGGCAATAAGCCTTCCCAATGTCTCAGTCCCCACCACATCTATAAGTGGAGGTCTGAAGTGCTTTCACCCTTTGGTCTTTCCATCCTCCTTGACCCTTCGACTATTAGGTGTAGTGCCAGCCGATGCCGACACGACAACAACAACAACAACAATAAAGTGTAGTATCTGTTCTGATACTGCACTTCACTTTTTCTGTCCTCAGTTAGTGGAGGAGAAATATTTCCAGTCTAAGAAATTTTTTATTTTTGTTCCTATCCAGAATGTTCTTTTTTGGAGAGCTCGATTTTTCCCCCACATTAAAAACCGACCTTGGGTCTAACTCTGTCCTCGTGGGGAGCCAAGTAAATAGGAACATTATTATTATTATTAGGTTGGTGTAAAAATAATGTTGTTTATATATATAATTGAACGTCAAAAACGACATTATTTTTGCACCAAATTATTATTATTATTGGCTCACAAGGATCTTTCACACAGATCATAAAGGATCTCTCCATGAGAACAACCTGTGGTGTTCCCTGGAAGCTGAGTGACAACAAGTCTCCCCAGATTTCCAGTACTCTCCACCTCTTATGATAACATTTGCAAATGAATTTGCATTATTGCAACAGCTGTTGACCATTGATTTCTCGCTAGCAGCAGCCATTGGTCTCCACTGGAATTTGAGTGGCAATAAGCCTCCCCAAGGTCCCAGTTCTTTTGGCACTTGTCAATCGGAGGTCTGGTCAGCATTCTCTCCTTGATGTTTCCATCCTCCACGACCCTTCTCGGCTATCTAACATCATTGGGGGGGGGGTGATTAGGTAATGGGAGGTGATACTGAACTTATAGATATGCAGCTTCATTGTTCTTGGTTCCATATAACGTTTCATGTTTTGTCTTGGTTCCATGTAACGTTTCGTGTTTTGTCTTGGTTCCATGTAACGTTTCGTGTTTTGTCTTGGTTCCATGTAACGTTTCGTGTTTTGTCTTGGTTCCATGTAACGTTTCGTGTTTTGTCTTGGTTCCATGTAACGTTTCGTGTTTTGTCTTGGTTCCATGTAACGTTTCGTGTTTTGTCTTGGTTCCATGTAACGTTTCGTGTTTTGTCTTGGTTCCATGTAACGTTTCGTGTTTTGTCTTGGTTCCATGTAACGTTTCGTGTTTTGTCTTGGTTCCATGTAACGTTTCGTGTTTTGTCTTGGTTCCATGTAACGTTTCGTGTTTTGTCTTGGTTCCATGTAACGTTTCGTGTTTTGTCTTGGTTCCATGTAACGTTTCGTGTTTTGTCTTGGTTCCATGTAACGTTTCGTGTTTTGTCTTGGTTCCATGTAACGTTTCGTGTTTTGTCTTGGTTCCATGTAACGTTTCATGTTTTGTCTTGGTTCCATGTAACACTTCGTGTTTTGTCTCTGAAGCAGCTCGTCTGCATATTATTCTCCACATTCAAGGGTTTTTCTTAATATTTCAGCTGTTTTCATTATTGCTATTCGTTGTATCTTTCCAGCCATTCCCTTGATTCCAATTTCTCCCATTCTTCTTTCAAAGTTTTTCAGAATTGTTCCTAGTGCTCCTACTGTTATAGATACTATCTTGATTTTTTTTCATCATCCATATCCCTTTCAGCTCTCTGGCTAGCTCTGTGTATTTGCTTTGTTTCTCTTTTTCTTTGATCCTGTAGTCAGCTGGAACAGCAAAGTCTACTATTTGGCAGGACTTTTCTTTCTTGTTAATTATTATGACATCCGGTCTTCTTGCTTGGATGGGTCTATCCGTTTGTATGTCCATGTCCCATAGGATTTTGTGATTCTCGTTTTCAATTACTGTTGCTGGCTTATGCTTGTACCATTTGTCCATGCATTCAAGATGCAGTTGTTTGCACAATTCTCAGTGTACTGCCTTTCCCACTTGGTCGTTCTTATTCATGTATTCCTTTTGGGCTAGTTTGTTACATTCATTTACTATATGGTTTATTGTTTCGTCTCTTTGTCTACAGAGTCTGCATTTTCTGTTTTCTATCCGTGTCTTTTGCTGCCATCATTCTTTCAGTTTTGCATTATGTATTTGTCTAGTTCTTTTTTTTTTGTGTGTCATTCACACAGTCTTCTATACAAACCAGTCCTCTCCCGCCATTTTTCCTTTCCATGTAGAGTCGGTCAACATCGTCCTTCGGGTGTAGTGCATTGTGTATGGTCATGAGTTTCCTGGTCTTCTGATCGAGCTGACTCAGTTCTTTGGTCCATCCTATGAACGGTCCAGAGTATCTTACAAGTGACTCTTGTGGGCTGTGTCATTGTTTGGCTGTGGAAATAATTATATATAATCTGTCACTTTCTGAAAATTGTATAACAAAATGGCTCGCAAGAGCCATGACGGCCACAAGAGCCATGACAGCTGTGGGCTGCGACGTTGTTTAGTTAGAAATAATTATATATGGCGTCGTCTTTTTGGGTTCAAAATTTCTACTTGTGAGACATCGGCTTGGGGTTATTAGCTGGTTGGATGACCACGTCTCTTGTTGAGATAAAGTAGGTTCATTCCACAGCCTGATTGCACCACGGTTTGCTTGATCTGTGTTGGTTAATAGGATTTTTTGTGTGCGGAGCGTTTGCTCAGTTCACAGAGTGTTTGCCTCGCATGCAAGAGGCTTGGGTTTCAAATCCCGGGTGCGGATATTTCTGACTGATGAGCCCAACTGAGGGCGAAACTCGAGTCTTGGACTTCTGGTGCATTGACTGTCATGGCTTTTGTGGGCTGCGACGTTGTTTGGCTGTGGAAATAATTATATATATATATACACTTGGATACCTTCACATCAGTCATCTAGACTTATTCTATATTTTATCTTTTGCCGTTTACATCTCATCTATTTTTTGAAATCCATTTTTCTTTACGTGATGTTTTCTGAATCTTACTGTTAACACTTTCTTCCCACTATGGTCACTAATCAATATTATTGTTAATTATTAAAAATTATCTTTATCAATTATCGTAAATATCATAGCCAACAACTTATCTTCTATTTTTAATTATCATTATCACAACTAAAGCAGATGATTAGATCTAAGCATGGAGATAAATTAATTATACACATTTTGAGATTTTATTATCATCATTATTGCTATATAACTTTCAAAGCCTCATTAGTAAATAAGTAAAAAAGCTACAATGAGAAATGGAAGTGGGGTGGGAGGAGTGGACGAGTAGGAAGAAAAATCTGCCTTAAAAAAAATCACCACCAATAAAATATTTATGGCATCTCCTCTTCATTCTTCCTATTTCCTTTCTTTCTTTCTTCCTTTCTCCCTTGCATCTTTTTTTTCCCCCCTTCCTTATCTCTTAACCTCATCATTGGCATGGGTTGGGACAATGTAGTGGGGCAGTGATATACAAGAGAGCAATGCAAGTTGTACGTTTTCTGACCACATGAAAATTATAGTCAAATGTTATAACTGAATGACCCCTTTTAGCATAGATATCTCAAATTCACATTCCCCCCCCCCCCACTAATTGAACCTATACACACAAGTATGTTTAAATTTGAAGGGCCATCACACAACCATTCTTTAAGCCCCTCCCCACCCTTCCCTATATAGGGGCACCTCAGACGATTAACAATAAAGCAACTATTTCTCAAAGCTTGGGAGGGTGGACCTCTTAGAACTGCGCAGGACCAGCATCATACTACAACCAACAGTGAAAAGGCTATTTCAGAAATGGCCTAGATTCTGTTGATTAAAGGTACCTAACTAGCTACATATCATCTGTGGTGTTCTTCATTATTGTAATGAATTCGAAAATTGAAATATTGCATTTTAAGTGAAACCTATGGTATCTACTGAATTGCCGTGTCACAGTAATGAGCATATCCCAAAATTACGAAATAGAAAATTAATCATTAAAGAAAATAGTTTATGAAGAAATGATCAACTTTAGCTTACAGTATGTAAGCTAAAATTAGAAACTAGAAAATTAAAAACTAAAGATTGCTTATAATTAGTTGGGGAGATAATTCATTTTTGGAAACTGTCAAAAACTTAGGCCAATTTCGGAGATTTGAAATAGACTTGCATACACTGAATCAGCAAGATATATATTTATTTAAAAAAAAAATTTTTTTAGCTAATAAAAAATTCCAAAGGAAAAAACAAATGCAAACTATCAGTTATACGGTATGTTCATTTTGTTATTTGTTACCGGTTTCGATTTTAATAAATTCTTCTTTATTAACATTACAAACTATGAGTTATTTCCCTTGTGTTTACGTCACATGTCACATGTGAAAAACAAACATGGCCGAAATCATTTTTGCCTTTGAATAATGAAAATACGTGTATTATGTAATATTCCAAAAATATTTAACTAATTGTGAAATGACAATTAGGTAAATAACATTGTTTTATTGTTGAAATTGACGGAAAATCTAAGTAGTTATAATTGCTTTTTTTTTTTTTTAATCAAAACTCAAATTTTCGGCTGTCGGATTTCGCTACAATAATGAAGTACCTAATCTGTTTCCTCTTTCCACTGCAGGCGAATAAGAAATTCTTAGGTTCCAATGTGGCCATTCTTTCAAGTTAATTTCTGGAATAATTAAAAAATTTTGTAGAACCAAAACGAATTCAATTTATCAAAAATTAAACGTTCAATTCTATTTAAGAATAATTGTTGGTTTAATAATGGAATAGTATGGTGATCGAAAAATACCTTTTTCTTTTTTCTAATTTAGAAATAACAAGTTAACCATTTTTATCTTCTTATCCAGAATTCAACCTAATTATAAAAATAAAAATACAGAAAAATCTTTATGATGCCCATACCCGTCATGGAATGAAAATGTCATATTCCAAAAATTACGTAAATTGATCAAGTAGTTTTATTTTTGTATTGAAAATCATTTAAAATTTTTAGTGCTTTTATTAGTAGACTAGCATGGGTGCCCGACGTTGCCCGGGTGTTTGGAGGTGTGTGTTGAGCAAAATAAAAAAAAAAGTGGTAGTAGGAAGGCAGGCTAGAACCCGTACCGCAAAGGAGGAAAAGAACAGAAAAAAACCTGACGTCTTTGCTGTTACGACCACCGCCAAACAGGAAGTGACGTAGGTTTTAATTAAGGCTAGACAATTGAAAGGAGAGGATGACTTTCGAAAATATTGGCGAAAAGAGCGACCCCCCCCCTCCAGTAGAAAAGTGCCCAGTTGAAGGTGAAGATATTAATGTTTTTAGCCAATTGTTCGATATTTGTTGTCTGAAAGGTCGAACTTCAAAACAATACTGATTTTGTAAAAATCTTTTGCCTCTGTTGAAAGTTTTAGGCAAACATGCAAACATACATATATACATACATACATTTATATATTGGTAATTCAAATTTTCGACCCAAACTGATTAAAAAGTTTGCTCTATCTCTGAATACCCTTTATGTAAAATTTCAAATGTTCAGACCAGAAATTGTCTGAGTAATTTGGTAGAGACCGAAGCGGTCAAATTTTTTTTTAACTTTGACCCCTATTATGACCTCTTAACATTTATTGTTTTGGGCTCAAATCAAGTTATTAAGTTAGATCCATGTCCAAGGAACCTATATCTAAAATTTCAAGTGTTTAAACCTAAAATTGGCGGAGGAGTTTTGTAGAGTTCTCAAAAGTCAAATCGTTGAACTTTGACCCCTTAACAGCCAATTTTCTGGCCGAAAACTGATTAAAAAGATTTTCCCAAATCTCAGTACTCTGTATATCAAATTTCGAGTTTGTAGACTGAAAATTGACAGAGTTATTGTGTAGGTAGATGTACACAGACAGACAGACACTTTCACTTTTATAGATATATAGATAGATTGTAACCATTACAAGGCTGACATTGATCTAGGTAGTTCGAATTAAGTTGTCTCTCACTTATTCATTAAACATGCCAAATCAAAACACAATGTTCTGCTTTGTCATAAAATTTGATTTTCTTAGTTAAAAAAATTACTTGATCAATTTACATGAATTTTGGAATATGATATTTGCGGTCCATGATAAGTACGTACATCATAAAGATTTTTCTGTATTTTCTTTTGGACAGTGCGCGCTAGAGTCCCAACTAAAGACTTACCTTTAAAAAGTTGATTTTTAGGCTATTTGGCTCTGTTTTGAATAAATATCACATGTGAAATTGTCGCCGACAAGTAGTTTTTATATATAAACCTTTATTATCCAATGTATTCCCTATTGTTTTCACTGCTGGCCATGTTTGTTTTTGCATGCATTGAATTTTTGCTTGCATGTGCAAAAATTCCGTGCACGTGTGCAAAAACAAATATGATCACTCGTGAAAACAATATGGAGTACATTAGATATTAAAGATTTTTATTTTTAAATTAGGTTAAATTTTGGACTTGCACCCATTTTTACAGAAATTCAAAAGGTTTCAACATTAGTTTACAATTTCTTACAGCCAACGTGATAAATAATCATCTTTTTTTATTTTTACATCTAAACGTAAATGGTGTTTTTGAAGTGGTTTTGAAATGGTGTTTAATAGCTTTCGACATTAAAAGTGGTTTTGAAATGGTGTTTACATCATAGCTTTTGACATTAAAAGTGGTTTTGAAATGGTGTTTACATCATAGCTTTTGACATTAAAAGTGGTTTTGAAATGGTGTTTACATCATAGCTTTCGACATTAAAAGTGGTTTTGAAATGGTGTTTACATCATAGCTTTCGACATTAAAAGTGGTTTTGAAACTTTTAAATTGGCAGTTATGAAGTAATTTCCATGGCTGGAATTAAAGCTTGTTGACCAAAGTCAAGTATTGGCACTCATTTGTGTTTTGAAACAATAAAAATAAAATCCAGTGTTTTCTTGACTCCTTTTTTCAATTGCATCACTATTCTATAAATGAGCCTAATTTGCACGTGTCTTTGAGAACTTCAGGGAGTTATAGAAATCCAACAGACGAAATGAAGGAATATTTACTACAAAATAATTTTTAATTTAACAGTATTGTCTTTCAATAAAAAATGTTTAACTTAAATTGTAATTTATTTTTTATTTCTCTTTCATATCTCCTCTAAATAGGAACAGTTATTCCCCTATGATCACAAAAAAGAATCATAGCTTGGAAAAGACAGAGTCCACATATAAAATCATTTTGATCAGACTACTAGCCACCATCTTATGTAGGTTTTGCATATGTTTGCAGTCGCCTGCATCTGTTATGATAAAATCTTATATTAATTCCTAGGAGCGTCACAATCCAAACTATGTCTTAGTTATGAAGGTGGCACAACTTCCTCTCCTGATTATTTTCTCCTTCCACTCTCCCATTCGTAACCAGGAATTTTTCCACATTGCCTGCAAATTTCACTATGTCACCGTCCATATTGGCTTCACCGATAGATACATTTGATATTAGTTTATTTGTTGTCAGTTCGAGAAATAATGAACAATCCCTTCAAAAAGTCAGATTACTCCCATCGGCTGTCTGCTTGCGTTTCTCAGATTAAGGGAATATCGGTTTCTGGTATTTTTCAAACAGTTAAAAACATAACAAGATGGCGTCAATCAAACATCCATATGACACAGCTTATCAGAATATTTACTTCACAGACTCTTTTGTGAGATGTTTACCAGGCATGCTATTGGTCATCTTCTTCTTTGTCTTTTTCATCTTCTTCTATCTAAAACTTAAACACAATTTCTTATGGGATGCTTATGGGACATGTGATTGAATAAAAAAATTTTTTCTCAATTATAAATTTCGATTCGCAAGTTTAAATGCTTAAAAATTCCTTTCAATTTTCCTACCTGTGTTCTGTGTTAATATTTTTTAGCTGTTTATTCATAGTCAGTAATTTACGTCACTCACATAGGAGAATGCACTACACAATCAAAGATTATTTCGTATTTGGAGGAGGCAAGTAACCGTAGCTGTTCTGGCTTTAAGTCATATTTCCACTGGGCATCGCTGGTACACGGGTCCTGCTAGTTTGTAAATACATGTTTAAAATATAGATTTATACTTCCCATAAAAAAAATTAACGAACTTCGTATATGCTTAAAAGTTAAAATTCTTTTTTTCTTTTCTTTTTTTTTTTTTGTGAAATAAGCTAGTTTGATCTGGCATTTTAAATTTAATTGAAAATTTGCTTTATTTTTATTTATTTCGTATATTTAGACCAAATTGTCCTTGTGCGAAAATCAACAGTCATCCAAGACATCTTCTTTGAAAAATTTAGTTATTTATGAAAATTACAATTCTCAAAAACAAATTAGACACAAATCCATTCAAAAGTGTTGGAAAGGGGATGGTCTATGATCAGTTTTTGTCACTGTATCAAAGGTTTGTCTATCATTTTTCTAGCTAGAATCGTCAATAACTATTAGTTGATGGGTTTTTTTTGTTTTTTTTTTTTTAAAGAACTCCATTGAGGAGGAGACAATCCAAGAAGACCTCATCTGAAAATATCAAACTCTTAGTAGACAAAAAGAAAAAAAACCCAAAACACCACTAAAGTAGTACAAAATAAAACATTAATTATTGGAACATTTATTGTTTTTCTTAATTTTATTTAAAAATTAATTAATTTTTCTTAATTTTATTTTAAAATTAAGAAAAAATTTTATTTTCTCAAAAAAAAAAAGAAAAGAAAAAAAAGTCACACATATTTCCAAAATAATTGTTCAAAACTATAAATTTAAAAAGTCATACATATAAAATATAATGACAACTTAACTTTCATCCATTTAGAATTGCCTTGATTTTATTTTAATTCAATAAATGTTCAGATATTTAATGTGTTATTGTGTACTTTAATGTAGTTGTTTTGTATTGTTTTGTTTTTTTTCTTTTTTTTTTTTCTTTTAACTAAAAGTTACACGAAACTTTGACATTTTCAGGTCGGGTCTTCTCGAGTTGTCTCCCCCTTAAAGGAGTTCTTCAAAACTGAAAACAAAACAATAAAATAATAAGAAAGTGGCGAAATAACCCCTTTTCCACATAACAAACCGATTTTTATCCTTCTTCAACGACATTGATTTGTTTGGGTCGCAAATTAACCTTTGTTAAGCAACCGATAAGATCTATTCAGCACTCAACAGATGTGGACTTGCTTGTGTAGTTTGGTGATTTTTTTTTTAAGTCAACGCATTTCAGGTTGAAACATTATCATGTACTTAGGTGTCATGTTGAAATTAGTATAATTTCCAAAAAATACGAAAAATTGACTCAGTAAATGTTCTAGACATATATTAACTTTGATTTTCTTATTTAAAAATAAAATTACTTGGTCATTTTATGTGATTTTATTTTTTTCTAATATATAACTAAAATTGCATTCTAACATTTTTGTGTTTAAAAATGGCGGACCCTTAATTAAAATCAAGGGAGATGAGTCAGTTTGTCATACAGAATTGGTCGCACAACTCTTCCACATTAAAGTATATGATAAAACTCGATAATTCGATAAATTCTATTTTTACTTGTGATTATTTTTTGTATTGGATCATTTTCCGTGAATTTTTAAAAATTTTTACTGATTTCGACATGACATGTAAGTACGTAATGTTTTAACCTGAAATGCGTTGGTTTAAAAGATCACCAATCTGTACAAGCACCGATCATTCTTATCTATTGTGGTGATAATCTTTATTAAATATTATTGCATTTATATCACTTTCGTCTTTGTATAAAATGACCCTATTCGCTAGCCTTTTTCAAATGAATGAATAATTTTATGATTGATGATGAAGAATAAGCAAACGCCAACAAGAATGAATTATTGAATAATCAATTATTATTCCATTGGGATATATGGTTTCAAATTTGGTTCATTTTCTAGAATAGTGATGGCGTCTAAAAATGGTTTTCGGTGCACATTATTACCAACTCTTTGAATTCACTATCCTCTTTTTTTTCACATTCTTTTCCTCCTTCGTCGTACGGATTCAAGCCTGCCTGCCTACTATCACTTTTTTTTAATATTTGCTCAACACACACCTCCAAACACCCGGGCAATGCCGGGCACCCAGGCTAGGTTATATATATATTTTAGTTTTGTTCTCACTACTATATATTAGGTTCAATATAATAATATATCATACGACCAGGCAACGTATTTAGTGTATCAAAACATTGTTGTCACAGAAAGCTTGTAAATCTATATATATAAAAGCGAAAATGTATGTGTGTATGTATGTTCGCTTTTCCTCGATGTCCACGAAAGGCTTCTTTCAGAGAAGCGCTTGCTCGGTTCACAACTTCTTAAAACTTTTTATATCACATAGAAATCGTAATATCTCACAGTTAACAACGAAGCTCGCCTGTCTATTTAATTTGCTCGATTTCAGGAAGATAAATATTCAATATTTGTCGCTCGCCGCATGTGGGTTAGTCTTTTTCCTATAACATCTTGGAGGTGGGGGAAAAAAAAGCGTTCAGCAGTAAATGGATACTATCCCGCAGTCAACCTTGATCTCATTAACTCATTAAAACGAGCACCTGCTAAATCCAACTAATTAAATAAATTCAAACATGTTTCTGTTAGCATCTCGCGGTGGGGCAATGGTTAGCATCTCACGTTTTTTTTTTTCACACTTTAATTTACAACTTTGCCTGAACGGTTCGGGTTCGATCCTCATACTTACTTTTTTTTTTTAACCCCCCCCCCCCAAACACCCAGGCAACGCCGGGTACCCCTCGCTAGTATATAATAAAATTTACGCTCCTTTCCAAAGTCGAACCATCTTGAGTACAAATAAACTACAGTCTTTGCTTAACTTGTTTTTTTTTCTTTCTTTTTTTAATCAATTTTCACCCCAAACGAGGCACAGTGCCACTTTGAAGTACGGGGCTACTATCGGGGACATAATTTACAGGTGCATTATGAAGGGAGTTGAGTAGCAAGATGTTTGTTCACGTTACACTTGAACTTCTGCATATCAGTACAGTTGGGAAAGGAGAATCCCGGAAAGGAGTTCCAAAGACTTGTAGTTCTGGGAAAGAAACTATAGTAAAAGGCTTTCTTACACCTAGGGATCTCTACTGTAAAGGGGTGGGAGTTAGTTGCTTGTTGGGTTTGTCGGGGGTAGTCACGTCGAGGAGGTACAAGTACTTGTAGTTCGTCAGAGCATTCACCATTAAAGTATTTGTAGAACAGGCAGAGGGATGCAACATTTTTTCGATGGGACAGAGGTTGAAGCCTAGGTGACAGTTCAGGACTTATCAGGTTGGCGACTCTCTTTTGGACCCTGGAGTGAGAGACAAGCAGCAGATGCACCAGCCCAAATGTGACAACAGTACTCCATACATGGGCGAATGGTGGCCTTATAGAGGTACAAGATACTTTCAGGCGTAAGTAATTTTCTAGCACGGTAGAGAGACATAGTTTCAATCCTGAAACTATGTTTTGTTATGTTTTGGTTTAAATTCTAGCTGATGGCACTCAAATCATATATATATATATATTTTTTTTTTTTAAATTTGAAATCATGACTATATATTGGGTACAATATAATATGAAATAATTGACTCTATAATAATAAATGCAAAATCTGCATGAATTAAAATATCATATTTAAGCATATTTTACGACTAGGCAATGCTGGGCGCAGGTATATTTCATCAAAGATGAAGACTTGAAACATATTGTTATTGTTGCTATGACAACAGTTTCTTACTATCGTACTGGTTTTTATGTGTTGTGGGTGTCCTGCTGGGCACCACCACCACCACCACGAGAGGATGACAATCTTTGCTCTGGTGTTTTTCGATGACTGATGGTATTTATCAGAATTATTTTGTTTTTTTATTATTATGATTTTATTATTATATTATTATTTTTTTTTTTCTGCATTCCTTCTTCAAATAGCAAATAACAAATGCTTATTTTTCAACTTACGATGGTTGTGAGTTCTATGATTTATGGTGAAATTGTGTTTAAAAAGAAAAATCTATAAAAAGCAGAATTTTTCACTTTCTTTTTTTTTATCCAGAAAAGCGGATTTCCATTTAAATCACTACAGCTTTTATGGATTTGAGATTTCTGCTATTTCATAGAGATCTACATTTTTTTAATTTTTTTATTTTAAGAAAGTGCTGATATCTGCCAAATCGTTAGACGCTTTCCTCCTGATGTTTTCATCACTATTTAGCTGGATTTTATTTCTTGTTCTCTTATTTTCTCTTCATCTCTTATCTTTTCCTGTTTTTTTTTTTTTTATTTTTTTAAAATTTTTTTTATCTTTTTCTGTTTTTCTCTCATCCTCTCTCCAGAAGTGAAATTTGATATAACACTGGAAGAGCATAACAAGGTGCCTTATTTCCCTGATTTTTGTAGAATTTGGACAAACATTTTAAAAGTTATGCTAATTTTTCTATTTTCTGGTAATTTTAAGTGTGTATCACTTCATTGCAAATGTCTAAAAATGTATATTTTCGATAATAAAACAATATTCTAACTTTATATTTCTATTTATATGGAATAAAGAACATATCCAGTCACAATATTAACCAAAAAAACAAGAACGAATTTCACATTATTTTGTTTAAGGAAATATTTATTTCTCAACATAACTCCTATGCCTCAAAATTACTTTGAATCGCCTTTTGTCAACTGATGATGTCAATCGGCAGATTTGATATGATGTGATGCTATAGGAAACTTCCAAAATCTTCTTCCAAAGTTCATCTTTTGACAAAAATTGAACATCATAAACTTTCATCTTCATTATTGACCCGAGCTGCTCAATTGGGTTTATATCTGGAGAACAAGGTGGCCATGTCATCAAATTTTCTCCACTAATGACTTAAGATAGTACGTTGTAATCTTTGCTGAGTGGAATGACGCATTGTCATGCATAAAAATCAATTTGAAGTGACATGCCAATGGAAGGTCATCAAGCCATGGTCACAAATGCTCATTTCAAAATAAAATATAAAACTGGCTTGTCAGTTTGACACCTTATGGCACTCAAAATGATCCAATTAGTTCATTGCAGATTATTCTAGCACAAAACATGACACTTCCACCTCCCTGTTGATGACAGAATCGATGAGGGGTAGGGAATCTAAGAGGACTTCAAACTTTGGCCCACTCATCTGGTCCGTCAAGGGTTGCTCTAGCCTCATTGGCGAAAAGAACATTTTCAAAGCTGGTTTTCATGTATTTCTGAGCCCAAGCCAAACGCTTTTCATTATGAGTTTGTTTTAAAATAGGTCTTGCTATGGGCTTAACACTTCTTGCAATTTCATTTAAGACATTGCAGCATGTCTTTCTAGACAAGGAAAGTATTCCAGCCTTGTCAAATATAGCAGCACTGTTGACAGCAAATTTTTCTGACATCACAAGCAGAAACTGACTTTCTTGTGTTTTTGTCTTTCCTTGGTTCATGTTTGGATTTTCAATGAATGAAGACTATGTTCTTCAATCTCTTCCAAGCTCCTTAGAGATCTATGAGAGATAAACCTTCTGCAAGGCCTGCAACAACACGTTCCTTTTCACTAGCTGTCAATCGACCTTTTCGGTGCATTTTGGGAAACCTGCAATAAAGTGATACACACTTAAAATTACCAGAAAATAGAAAGATCAGCATAATTTTCGAAATATTTGTTCAAATTCCACAAAAAATCAGGGAAATAAGGCACCTTGTTATGCTCTTGCAGTGTTATACCAAATTTCACTTCTCTGCATTTTATAGCAATTTAAAAATTTTAAAAATATTGACTTGTAATAAAGTGATACACAGGGTTTATAGCTGCACTTATGCGAATAGTTAACTGCAAATGATAGTGGGTTGAGCCATCAAAGTGCATGGATGAAGCATGATGAAAGTGAGCAAAACTTATGTTGCAAACCATTTTCACACGCACAATAGTAAGCGAAAAACAAAATGAGCAGACAATTTTGAAGACATGAAAGTCTACCACAAATTTAAAGGTTAATTTACTCGTTTCTCACCTCGAACAAGATATATTGCCACTAGAAACGTAATGACTACTATTTGGGATCATGTGCCGTTCTCAAAATGTCATAACTATCTGGGAGTAATAATATCTAGCAATCTCTGTTTTAACAATCACTTGTCTTATACATCTAACTAGACTGGGTGCCCGGCGTTGCTCGGGTGTTTGGAGGTGTGTGTTGAACAAAAAAAAAAAAAAAAAAAAAAAAAGTGGTAGTAGGCCGGCAGGCTCGAACCTGTGCCGTGAAGGTGGAAAAGAAAGTGAAAGAAAACCTGACGTCTTACCCCTACTCCATGACGTGACCGGAAGTTCGGAACGTTGAAATTAGTAGTCATTCCAACCGATACGATGACTTACAAAAAAAACGACCCTCCTTGTAGAGGGAAGAAACTTAAAGTAGAAAGCTTTTTAACATCTAAGGATTATAATAGGGTGGAATTTTGCTGCTTGTCAGATTAGTCAGGGGTATGTATGTCGAGAGGTCAAAAGTGCCAGGAGTTCATCGGAACACAATCCATTAAACTTAATCAATTAAAGATTAAACGTTTGCAACTTTGGTATCTCGATCCTGATAAATTATGATTCATATGAAACATTAGATATATAATAGCCATGAGCCCCAAGAGACTGCTTGGATGTTCTGAGACAATGCCGCGTCCATTATAATGTTATTCTGCAATGTATAAACTCAATAAAGAAAACAAACATTTTGCCTTTGTGTGAAAACAAGTTAATATGGTATTTTTTTGAAATAAGCAAACAAAAAAAAAAAAAAAAACACACAAAAAATATTTACAGCAATAAAATAAAAACATTTTTTGAACAGCTTTATTTTGTTGAAAAAGAAATTATCGGATTTCGTTTCTCTTTATGAAGTACAGATTTTAAACATTCTTCAAAAATGATGATGCTTGTTGATCTTGACTGGGTTCAAAATAATGACTGCAATTATTTTAAACGACAAAATATTTATGCTTAAAAAAAGAAGTGAAAGTTGCTGAATTTTTGAGGTGAGGATTGATAATTCGGACTACTTGTATTATTCGGACAACTGTTCTCATATTTGAATGTTATTTTCCAAATGTTTCGGCCGATGTAATCTCCAACCTTCTTATGGTGTATCTTGTCAAACTCTTGAATCTTTTGGATTATTTAAATTCTTTGGACTATTGCTCATATTATCAGTATCATTTTCACAACGTTTCCGGCGATGTAACCTCCAGCCTTCTTCAGGTGTATCTTGTTGAATTTGGAGAATTTTTCTGTCAGACTCAAGAATCTGCACAAAATTTCAAACAATACTCTTTGTTTAATCCATGGGGGTAGTATGTTCTCGTTCTGTCAACTATGATTGTGTGGAAGTTCTAAGTAATTTTTGTATTGAACCTTGAAATTTTGGTAGTGTGTAATTTACAACTGAATTTAACTAAACACTTTATCCATTACGCTATAGGTCCTTGCGGTTATATTCAGACACTATAGCTTTGTTATTTTTTTGTCATTTGATTTTATTTTATTTATTTTTTTCTCTTTTCTTCCTCTTTCTCTCTGCTTAATTTGTCTTATTTGGTCTGACGCCATACTTCAGACGATTCACAGTGCAGGTAGACAAGATAGAAGACTTGTTTTATCAAAAAATAAATTCTTGCCTTCTACACCCCCCCTCTCACATTGCACTTACAGTCTTTCTCTTGCTAACGACCATGTTTTTATTTCTTTTCTTTATTTCTTGAAACAAGCATATTTTTAATTTAAAAAAAAAAATTTTTTACACCCCTGAAAAAATTTTTTGCCACAAAAAAATAAATTTTGAACACTTTTTACGCAAAAAGCAAACTTTAACAGAATTTAACAAATTTAAAAGCAAAGAATGAAAGTAAAGCACGTCGATACTTTCTTTATTAAAAAAAAAAAAAAAAAAATTATTTTAGAATTTGCAGTAAGGGATCAGCATTACATATACATTTAATGTAAATTAATCTTCCATTTTCAGACATTCTAGCGTTTTAAGGCAGTTAACCATTATTTTATCAGATATTAATTTTTTTCATTTTTGTGTGAGAAAGGGTTCTACTTTTTTAGGCAATGATGTGTGGTTTTATGAATTTTTTTTGCATTGTTAGGGACGGTGTCACTCGAACTTAGGGTTAGTAATAAGGTTAAAGTTTTTTTTTTATTACTAGCCTGGGTGCCGGCTTGCCCTGGTGTTTGGAGGTGTGTGTTGAGAAAAAAAAAAAAATGTAGTGGCAAGCAGGCTTGAACCTGTACCGCGAAGGAGGAAAAAACATTAAAAAAAAAAAAAAAACCTGACGACTTTGCTGTTGCGTTCATCGCCAAACTGGAATTGGTGAAGGTTTAAATTAAGGCTAGTCAATCGAAAAGAGGGGATGACTTTCGAAATTATTGGCGAGAAAATTGACCCCTCCTTGTAGAAAAGTGCCCAGTTGAGGGTGAAGGAATTAATGTTTTTAGCCAATTTTTCGATATTTGTTGTCCGAAGGGTCGAGCTTCAAAACGATATGGATCCCGTGAAAATCCGTCGCCTCTGTTGAAAGTTTTAGGCAGACATACATACATACATACATTTAAACAGACAGATGAGATTTCTATTATAGATTAGGTGGGTTTACCACTGATCTGTGTTGGTAGTAAGGTAAGTTATTTGTTTTACTTGGTTTAATCTTACAGCATGAAAAAAAAAACACACACACAATTTATCATTCAAAGCAAAAGATTCTTTTGATTACCTGCCCTGAAAAGCTAGATTAGCTTGGAGAAAATAAAAATATTTGCACCAGTAAACTTTTAAACAAGATGCAGCCATGTTGAAAAAAAAAATCTCTCAGGATCTTTTAAACAACGATAGCTACGTTTTTTTTTTTTTTTTTTTTTTTTAATGCGTTATACATACTACTATGCACTTGAAAATCAGTCCACCAGTAGCGTTGCTTCTGTCAGACTCGGGGAGAGTTCTATTCAGTCCTCGAAGGTCTCCCCTCCTTCACTTTCTTTTGTACGTATAATCTCGCAAGTTGTCTTGTTGAATTCTATGGAATATAATCTCTATTACATCTAATTTTAACTTTAAGATGATTCTTAATGAATGAAATCAGATCCTCAACTTCATGAAATCCATCAGACGCGTTGTTCATACCGCCATTCTACGGCAAAGATTTTATTTATCTTATTCCATGATGGGCCCAGGTTGCCCATCTCATATGGGGCATCTGGCAGCTCTGACTGCTTTGGATCAATGTGAGCTGTTGCATCATTGATAGATTTCCAGGACAGCCAAACTTTGCTCGACCGTATTTTTATTCACTAAACAGATGTTACACTTTGAACTTAGCAAAGAAGTTAAAAAATCTTTTTAAAACAGAACTGTCATAATTTGTCGAGTACTTCATCTGAAATAGACGAGTATCTCTTCTTTTTCTCTTTTATTACTTTTTTTCTCTTTATTTTCTCATTATTCTTTATCTCTCTCTCTCTCTCTTGCCACTACCTCTCATCTCTCTCTCTCTCTTGTCTCTCTCGTGTCTACCTCTCTTGTCTCTCTCGTGTCTACCTCTCATCTCTCTCTCGTGTCTACCTCTCATCTCTCTCTCGTGTCTACCTCTCATCTCTTTCGTGTCTCCTTCTTGCCTCTCTCTTGTCTCCTTCTCGTATCTCCCTCTTCTCTCTCTCTCTCTCTCCCTTTTTCTCCAGGTCTCTTTTTTTTTTTAAGAGAGGGAGGGGGAGGGGGCGATCAAAATAAAAATGCTGCCCACTTTTTAAAACTCTGCTATTCAGTTATACATGACCCCGGGCAATGCCGTTTAGCCCTGCTAGGTTTTAAATAAATTATAATCACCATGAAAAAAAAAAAAAAATATCGATTAGACTTCAAGAAAATTGGACAACCAAATATATATTGCTTTCTTTCTTTTTTTTTTTTTTTTTTTTTTTTTCAAACCAATTTTCTTTAATTTTATGAAAAAGACGAATGAGCTTTTTGTATGAAAAAAACTTCATTGGCAATTTAAGAAAATAAATTCATTCTTGTTTGAATTTCCTCTGAGACTGGCTAACAACAACAAAAAGGCCAATAATATCGACATGGCTGAGGAATAAAAAAAATAAAGATCATTTGTTATTTTAGTGAATGCTCCAATAATATCTCTCTCCTTGCGTTCGTAATTTATTGGCTAAGACCTATTTCAAAATCTATATCTATCAGACAATCCCCACCAAGCTTTATCTCTATCTTTATCTTTATATCTATTAGAAACATTCATTTCAGATGCGCCCCTGTCATATCAAAGAATCTACTATTGATTTGATATGCCTGGCATTGCCGCTTTTGGAGTGATACTGGTTTGAATTTAAGTTTCAAATGAAAAAGTCAAGTATCATTGTGAAATTGTGCTTTAAACAGAAACATTCATTTTGAACGTGCCCCTGTCATATAAAAAAAAATACTGTTGATTTTATATGTTAGGCCTTTCAGCTTATGTTGTAATAAAACTTCTCAAAGGCACTTGTGATGTTAGGCTGTGTAAGGGTGTTAACTTTAGTCAAAGTCGCCTGTTCCTTCTTTCATCGGATTATTTCGATTATTGATACTTATCAAAGACATTCTAATACAAAACCTATCTAAAAAAAAAAAAATCTGGCAGGCACATAAAGTACCTTCGTGTGAAATTTCATAAAAATCAGCCCAGCCGTTTTTGAGTCTATAGGAAATGAACTCACACACACACACAGTTCCTTTTATATAATATAGATAGATTAAGGATTTATTAATACATTTCTAATGAACGGATGTTCCTTGAAACTGTAGTAAAGTAGAACCCCGGGATACAGTGGCGCCGGGATACGGTTTTATCAGGTTACGATGCGGAATACAATGTTTTTCCGGCACCTGGTTACAGTATTAGCCCCGCCTTACGGTGTTATTTATAATGTTATTTTATTATGTATATGTATAATTATATACTGTACTGTATTTTTTGTTACTACTTTTTAATATACACTATAAAATTTTGCTGAGGCCCCGCCATACGACGATTTCACCTCATGATCCCAATCCCAGAATGGATTAATGCTGTATCCCGGGGTTCTACTGTATGTTGCTTCAAATTTAATATTTCTCGAGTTTTGTGTAGGATCTCTTGAGTGTTGCATGTATCTATAAGTAGGCTGCTTAACAAAGAACATGCAACGTAAGGTGTTTGACCCGGATTATCTCATATGCTGTCTGTGATATCAGCTGGTCTTTTCCCAGGTTGTCATCTGTACTGATTCCAGAACATTTGTATAAGTTCAGTTCTCAGTGTAATAGGACAGTCTCAGTGGCCAAAGGTTAAGAATGTCTAATTGGCATTAGGCTGGTCCAGGGATCAAATCATTGCATCGGTGGTACAGTTATATAAGCAATACTCATGATTTTTAGTGAAGATTGAACATATGTCTGTGGATAATAAATATTTGGTTCTCATGTAGCTGTTGTCTCCCTGATTCTACTTTTGCTTTTTCTCGCTCACATGCCCCTATTTTGAATTCATAGCAGTGGGCAAACATTAATGGACTTTTTTTTTTTTTTTTTTTTTTTTTGGACCAAATCGGTCAGCAACAATTTTTTTTCTGAAGTTTAAAATTATTTCAAACTGATGAAAATTATTACACAATGAAAATAATTAAATTACAACAAAAGGCTTTTTTCTCATTTTTAATTATTTAGTCAAGTAAAAATGTCATTCTTTACTTGATTACTAAATTTAAAAAGCTATTTTTATTTCATACAAGCCTGGATACTCGGCATTGCCCGAGTGTTAGGCGGTGTATGTTGAGCAAAAAAAAAAAAAGTGGCAGTAGGCAGGCAGGCTCGAACCCATACAAGGAAAAGTAAGTGAAAAAAAGTGACGTGTTTAAATTAAGGCTAGACAATCGAAAAGAGGAGATGACTTTCAAAAATATCGGTGAAAAAAGCGACCCTCCTTCCCTGTAGAAATGTGTCCAGTTGAGGGTGAAGAAATTTATGTTTTTGGCCAATTATTTTTATATTTGTCATCTGAAGGGTCGAGCTTCAAAACTATACCTTTCTCATGAAAATCCGTTGCCTCTGTTGAAAATTTTTGCAAGACATACAAACATACATTCATACATACATTTAAACAGACAGGTGAGATTTATATTATAGATTATTTTCAAGTTAAGTTCAGTTTTTATGATATTTTTGTTTATTAAATTGTTAGATAATTTGCAAGAATAACTTTTTAAATTTAGTAATCAAGTAAAAGGGATCTAATGCCTAAGGACTTTAACATCTAACATAAAGAAAAAAATTATAATGCAAAAAAAACAAAACACTAAAAGCAACAGTCTTCTTTCATAAGGGTGTGTCAATACCAAAAGTCTCAGACAGTAAACAAAAAAATAAAAATGATTTTATCATTTAATAAAATTTTTCTTGGTATTTTCTGGTTTTCAATTAATTTATAATTTAGCTACGAAATGTCTTCTAAGATGTGACAACAAGTCTCCTATTTTTGCCCCCCCCCCCATACACACATATATATAGATGTATGTATACACACACACGCACACACACATATATACTAAGTTAAAGTTATTCAGGAGGGAAACTCGTGAATTAAAAACGAGGTTATTAAGAGTACTCAATAAAAAAAAAAAGAACAAAATATATTTTTTTTATTTATATAGACAAATATTACATAGTCGCTACACTGAACATGCTAATGTTTCAGACAAGTGATCGGTCAGGACCAACAAGTCTTCGTTAGGTGTTAGGCGACGTAATAAAGTTTGTGTCCCACTGAGGAAAATATTAAAAAAAAAAAAATTAAAACGTTAATATCAAGAGGAAGGGAGTGAGGTTTAAGTGACATTTAAGACACCATACATTGAAATCGACAGCAGAAAGAAACGGTAAAGCTTTAGAGAAGAAAAAAGAAAAAGAAAAGAAAAAGCAAGAAAGGGGGGTTGATGTTGTTATAGCATCATAAAATGTGGAAGTCCTGCAAATCAGTATATATATATATATATATATATATATATATATATATATATATATATATATATATATATATATATATAAAGCTGAACGTCTGTGTGTATGTCTGGTCACAAATAGGCTCCTATATGGTTGACTATTATAGAAAACTGATCACATATAATGATAGAAGATGTATTGAGACACAGGGATGGGTATGTTTGATTTGGCATAATGATGATTCATTAAAATTGTGGGGTCTGCGTTCGCGCCTGGTCCACAAAGTATGGAAATAAAAAATTTTAAAATTAAAAAAAAAAAAAAACGTTTACAGGTGTTTTTGATATAGATGTACATAATAATACTTTGATAAGTATGTTTTAACTTAAATAGGGATAGTATAATAAAATTGTGGGGTCTGCATTCGCGTCTGGCCTCCATAGAATGGAAATAGGCATAAACTTTAATAAAGACTTTTCATATCTATCTGCGTAAGTCTACTTTGATAATTATGTTTCAGTTTGAAGAAATATGGTATAATAAAATTATGGGGTGTTCGTTCACGCCTGATCTCGATAGGATGGAAAAATGTCGCAAAGTTTAACAAGGTTTTTTAATATAGATCCACAGAATATTGTGATAAGTGTTTCAGTGTGAACAGATATGGTATAATAAATTATGGGATTTATCTATTTTATTTTTACTTTCATCATATTTTGCTTTGGTTTTGATACCTCCAAATTCGAAGCTATCTCTTTACAATCCTTCCTTTTCATAACCTATCATACTTTCATAAATCAGAGTCCATTTTCTGTAGGCTGTTTTGAACCCAGTCAACGATAGGTACTTTTGCTAGTATATATATATATATATATATATATATATATATATATATATATGGGCTTTTTGTGTATTGATATTAATATTAAAAACTCTTTTTTCAATTTATTTAAAAAGAAAATACAACTTTGTTATATGTGGGTTGTGGAATTGCATTCATCTGCAAAAGGTCTAGCTAATTTGCATATTCTTTTAAACATTCATTTTAATTAATTCCCTTTTATCGAAATAAAATGCGTTTGGACATGATTAAAAAATCTGAACATTGAAAGAGAAGCTGCAAATACCTCATAAGTTGCTTACATTATGCCATTTTGCAGCTTCTTCAATTTTTTGATTTTTTAATCATGTCTAGACGCATTTTATTTCGTTTTGGTGAATTGATCGTTGCTATTTCTTCTTATGAGTTAAAGGCAAAATAGATTCACTGATTGATATAATAATTAAATGAATGATTTTGTGCTACGAAACAGATACTGTCAAGAATTGTGAATGTCAACTGGATTAAAGGAATAAATTGTAAGATGGTCAACATCATGAAATTTGGAATATAGACTTTTGTCATTCATTATATATATATATATATATATATATATATATATATATAAGTAATTCTAGTTTTTCTTCTTTCTAAATGACAGAAGTATAAATACTTTGAGTTCTCCCAATCTCGTCGTCCATGCCATCTCAGATGATTTGCACATCTTGAAGCAGATGTGACATACAAAATGAGCAATTTCCACTGAGTTGACTTCCTCTGGAAGTTGAAGGGTATTCCTATGAACAATCACATGTCTTCTCAAACCAGCAGTAGACTTGCAAACTTTGCTGCATGTTAAACAGATCGTTTGGTTCAGACTAATAGGTGCAAAGTTGACCTGAACAGGAGTTTTGTGCGACTTAAAGTGGTTGACGTAGCCAGCACTCGTTCACAAGTGTCTCATTTCCAGCTGTGTGTGTCATGGTTAAGACCATCAATTAAACCTTTGTGAAGCTCTTGCTTCAGATTGCTGCGGGCCTGCTTTCTTTTCTCTAGAGCATCACAACTTTCACGCACAAGCTTTCGATACTTCGGCCTTTGCAGAGTAAGTTCTTCCCATGTGCCGATGTCGATTTGTAAGACTTTCAAATTATTTTTTGTAGAGTCCCTGAACTTCTTCCTAGGCTTGTGTCGAAGGTGCTTGCCATTTTCTAGCTCCCCGTAAAAAATTCTTTTGGCAGTCTACAATCTTTCATTCAAACCAAGTGGCCCACCCAACACACGTGAGATCTGATTACAAGAGTCTCAACTCTAGAGCAACATGCTCTCACAAGGACTTAATTATCGGGTACTTGTGCTTGCTACTTGATGTTTAAGATACGTCTCAAGCATTTTTGGTGAAATCGTTCAAGCTATTTAATGTGCCTTTGATGCAATGTCCATGTCTCTGATGAATACAACAGTGTGGTTAGCACACAGGTCTTGTAAACGCAGATCTTAGTCCTGTCTGTGATGCTGCAATCAGACCACACTCTATTCATCAACCTTCCAAAAGCTACAGATGTCTTCTGAATTCATCTGCGGATTTCAGTGTCGAGAGAACCATCCCTCGACAGAGAACTACCAAGGTAGAAAAATGAATCAATTACTCCTAGTCTAGCACCACAGACCATGATGTTCGGCTCCATGTATGACTAGCCCAGTGCAGGACTGAACATCACCTTTGTTTTAGATAGACTGAGTCTCAGACCAAAGGCAGTGCAGGAGTCAGCAAAGCTATCCATTATATGCTGCATATCAGTCTCAGTGTGCGACAAAAAAACAGCATCGTCTGCATACAGTAACTCCTTTACTAAGACATGATGCAGCTTGGTTCTGGCATTAAATCTTCTAAAATTAAAAATGCGACCTGTGGTTTGAAACTTTAACATGACACCCTTATCACAATCCCGAAACGGTATCTGTTGTTCAATGCATTTCTCCTGGACTTGCCAGGCTGAAAAAATCATATTCATAGTTCCTCTGCCAGACCTAAAGCCACTTTGTGACTCTGGAATAGCATTAGGACAAACATCCTTCAGTAACCTGTTTAATAGAAGTCATGCAAGGTGTTTTCCCAGCAGCTTCCAAAAGTGTGATCCCGCGGTAATGGTCACAAACATTCTTCTGTCCCTTTCCTTTAAACAGGATCACTAAGACACCATCAATCCAATCCTGTGGAACAGGATCACCTGCCCAGATTTACTCAACAAAACCAAGGATAGCATTAGCAATATTCACATCTCCAATCTTAAGAAGTTCCACCGGAACACCATCCAAACCAGGTGCCTTTTAATCATAAGTAGTGTTTATTTATGTAAATAAACTATATAATGACTGATATGCTAAAAATTCAAAAATTTATAATTGTCCCCACCCACAAAATATTTTTCAAATGCCGCATTTTACTTTATTGCATTAGAACTGTAACAGATAACAAAAATAATCAATTCTTTTTACCGTCAATGAAAAAAAGAAATGTTTTAATTCTGTTTGGAGAAAAAGTTTTAATATAAACTAAAAGAAATTGTTTACCTTCTTCTAGGAAGTTGTCTATGCTTGTATGAAACACAAAATTGCCAAGTACGAAATAAAGCTATTTTTCTAACATAATGTCAAAATTCTCCCTATAATACCCCTTTCGAAGCAAAAACTGGCCTCATTTCATGGCATAAAACTTTAACAATTATATGTCTGTCTTGCTTTAAGTCCATAGACTGATTGGCAGGCTTCAGATGTTAATTTTACGGCCCTTTCGACACTTTGTGAATGTGCAGGCAAATCAGGTAACTCTGGCTTTCTGACGCTCACTATTAATTCCTGAAGTTCATGATCTGATAATTCTTCAGTCAATGCTGGCTCTGACACTTCACTTTGAGAAAGGTCTATCAAATGTGACCAATGTAAAGCGTCAAAATTTATTGTTGAAATTTTTTAAAACGCTTTTTCACTGATTCCCCACTCCTGAAAAAGAAAAGAGAAATCAAATTATTTTATTGACTTGAACAAATGAACACAACTTTTATTTATTTATTTTATTAAAATACTAATTTAAAATGGACGTATAAATCGACATAAACAATTTGATCAGTTTTATATAAATAAATGTTTACTTATATTGTTAAAATTCTTTTTATAGTCTCTTCTCTCACTTCCATTTCGTCTGATTTTAACTAAATATTTTCAGGCAAAATGACGAAAGCTTAACTCGAAGATTTCTTAAAGAAATTTCCTGAATTTCTGGAGGCTGTCATTACAGCTTGCAATTGGCAGGTCAGACGAACAAGATGAAATGTCAAATGATTTTTCAAGTTTTTTGACAAGAACATTTTTGGCAAATGTGGATAAATATTTTCTATTTATTTGCTTAACTTTTTTAAAGCAGGTGTCCTGCAATTTGTGTACAATCTACAGTTCAGTTAATAGGAGCAAACGGAGATTTACTGCCTTTCAAATATCTATAATATCATTTGCCATTAATTTTGGAACAACAAATGTATTTAAAGTTGGTATATTTGGTAACTTGGCAGAAAGTAGGGGGCCCTGTTGTATTTAATGGAGAAGATGGGCCTGCACATTTTGTAGAATCAGTACTGTGTGTAGAAATAGTTTGTTTAGAAAAATATCTGCAAAAATATATTTTATGATATTGATAGAAATTAAACAAAGGAAATTATGAATTAAAAATGAAATTAGGGGGAAAAAAAAGAAATATTTATTGTTTTACATACCAAACAGTATAAAACACAAGTCAATAATTCTCAGAGAAATAGTCTTGCAAAGAAAAATGTTTTTTTTTTAATACAGAATTATTAAATAGCACAAAGATTTAAAATATAACTTTTCTTTTTCTTAATAATTAAAGTTTGTTAAGACAGGGACGCTGGGAAAATGGTGGGATCCTTCTACCGCTCCGGAAGATATCTCACTACTGATGCAATTCTCTATCTATATAAAAGCCAAGTACGTCCAAGGATGGAGTACTGCTGCCACATCTGGGCAGGAGCTGCTATCCTGCCTTGACAGAGTACAAAATAGACTTCGTGGTTTAGTGGGGGATGCCCTTTTCTCTTCCCTGCAACCTCTCTCCCACAGAAGAGACGTTGCGAGCCTGTCTTTGTTTTATCGTTATTTCCATGGTAGGTGCTCGTCTGAGCTCCAATCCCTCGCCCCCCCCCTCGCCAATCTTTCACAAGAAACACCCGTCTGGCTGAAACTACTGTCAATAATTTTCCCCACTCTCTATCTGTGCCTAAATCCAAACGTAGATTCCATGAGCAAAGCTTCTTTCTTAGAACTGTATGCCAGTGGAACTCTCTGCTGCTTGCCTGTTCCCCACCTGACTACAACTTGGACGTCTTCAAGTCCAACATAAACAAACTCCTGGCAAACCGCCCCTTTAAGTAAGACACTCTATCAAAACCCCCAATACTAATGATTACTACAATACTCTCATTGATTACTGTACACGCAATAACCCTTATCCCTGAGTGGCCTTCGGGCCTTGATAAGTGGTAATCCCCATGTAAAAAAAAAACAAGACATAAAATGCAAAATGTAATTAGTTTTATATTTGATTTAAGCCGGGTTAACGCAGTAAACACACGTGGGTCTCTAAGTAAACATGAAAATGAAACCGATTACGTGACGGTGCACAAGGAAAAATTACCCAGCTAAAATAAAGCCCTGGGTTATTGTTTTTTAATTTATTTTAAATGAAATATTTTTCAGGATTTCTTTTTTTATTGACTCTCATTTAGTTTTCTGAAAAAAAAAAGACATAGATATTACAAACAAAAGAAACAAATATTACTAACACTATCTTCATTTTCTTCTTCAAATCCGGCATTAATATGACATGCTTATTTTTTCATTTAACACCGGCATCTGGCGACATAGCGACAGAATATTAAATTTTTTCAATCTTTAAATTCAATTGCTCAAAAAACGATAGAGTTTCGGGAAAAACATTTTGTGTGGTTATTCTCAATGTTATTTGACAACTTTCTCTGCATAGACATAGTCGTAAAACCAAAATCGACCTAACCTTTTATATATATCCATATATATATATATATATATATAAATATACAGGGTGACCCCCCCCCCCAAAAAAAAGCAGGACATTCAATTGTTTTTCTGAGCATTTTACAGTCAACGGAGAAAAAAAGACCAAAGACCCTTGTGTCTTGATGTGATGTTTTGAATATGATAAACTAGTTATCACCAAAGTTTCATTTCATTCGAACAAAACACTAAGAAATGGGGCCATAATTAGAGTTGGGGCCCGGTTTGTTTAGGCCACCCTGCATATATATATATATATATATATATATATATATATATATATATATATATATATATTATACACACACACACACACACACACACACACACACACACATATATAATTCTAGTTTTCCTTCTTCCTGAATGGCAGAAGTATATGTAGACATATGTATATATACACACACACACGCACACATAATTCTATAGTTTTCCTCCTTCCTGAATGGCGGAAGTGGAAGAAGATTACTTACCTGATTTTTCTTGCAGACTCCTTTCATTCTTTTTTTTTTTTTTTTTCTCCCTCTGGCAAAGAGAGAAAGGTGAGGAAATGCTTCAGCCCATTCCCTTTCCATGCATCATTTTGAATGCAGATTCTGCTGAATGATTGAAATGTAATTATCTTTGCTATGAACTTTTGACTGGCAAGCGCCAATCATTTAAGAATAGCATCAAGTGAGACATTTTGTAATTCAACTGAAGCACAACTTTTAGAAAAAGGAAAAACCAAAAAAAAAAAAAAAAATAGAAAGAAAGAGATGGTGGTAACTAGACGAGTTCTCGTTGTGAATGTTTTACATACTGAACCATCGATTAGAGCTCAGTCGAGCACCTATTGTGAAAATAACAACAGAGCAGAAAAGGACTAGCAATATCTCTTCTGTAATAAACAGTCTTTAAGGAAGAAACCAGATGCTCTAAACCAGAGGTTGTCAACCAGGGGTATATTTATACTTAGGGTGTAAAATTTATATAGTCGAGGAAGCGGGGGTAAACAATTGAAATACCTGATAATTTTTAAATAATAATTTTTTTTCAGATTGTTTCATGTCTAAGAAACATACATACCTGGATTTATCTATGCTATTAATAAAATTCTAAATGTTTATTTATTTATTTATATGTGTGTGTATATATACCAATAAAACTTTTGAATGGATGCACCGAATTGAAAAATTCTTTTTTTCCCTGAAAGATGTGAGTCCCTAGATTGTCCTTACCAATATATGGTTTGTAACGAACAACGCTGAGTCACACAAAAAGCCCGAAATAAGGATTTTAGGGGCGTTTTGTGCAATTATCGAAAAAGTTACCTGCCCATGTCAACGGAATTTAGCACTGTCTGTATACAGTCATGGTAACATCAGGACTTGTGGCGCAATGGATAACGCGTCTGACTACGGATCAGAAGATTCCAGGTTCGAATCCTGGCAAGTTCGTAATAATTTTAACCATCATTTTATTCAATTTTTACTCCTTATCTTTACACTTAGTTTGAGTATTTTTGTTTTCTCAGTGATTTTGTTTTATGCATATGGGAATGTGTGTGCCAACGCGGCGCAGCCACTAGTATCCAATATGGCTTTGCCATTTTTGTAGATGGTTTGGAAAAGTCCCAGTGTCTGCTGCGCTTAAAAGTTCTTGGAAGTTGGTCCCTGAAACCTAAAATCCTAAAAAAAAAAAAAAAAAAAAAAAAAAAGTTTATTTTTGACCTTGTTTTTCTGTCACTTTATGATGGCTATGAAATTTTGTATAAGAGTATGGGGTTAATGGAAAAATACATAAAGCCGAGTGATCAGTAGGTTTATGACAACAGCATATTCTTTTCATTGTTATGACTCTTGAGTATTTTCATGGCAAGTGCTCATCTGAGCTTCAATCTACAGTCCCCCCTCCCCAAACTTTCACGAAAAACACTCGTCTGGCTGAAACCACTATTAATAATTTCCCACACTCCTTGTCTGTGCCTAGACCTAAATGTAGATTCCATGAACAAAGCTTCTTTCTTAGAACTGCATGCCTGTGGAACTCTGTTCCGATTGCCTGCTTTCCAGCTGACTACAATCTGATTGTCTTTAAGTCCAACATAAACAAATTCTTGATGAACCGTCCCCCTAAGTAATCCAATTTACAAAGTTTCCACTACTTATGTTTACTATGCTATAGTCATATTGACTAATGTATACGCATTAACCTTTATCCTCGAGTGGCCTCCGGGCTTGATAAATGGTGATTCCTGTGTAAAAAAAAAAAAAAAAAAAAAAAAAGTATATATCCGACACAGTTAGACACAGTTGATCAACCGAGAACCCCATCACTCTATATAAAAACATATAAGATATCAACAGATACACACTCGAGGGTCAAAACAATGAAAAGAATATGCTGTTGTCCTAGCCCTAGTGATCAGTGATGAAGGAAAGGTTGAGAATGGCTTCCCTAGAGGGAAAGCTGTCTGATCTGCAAAAAAAAAAAAAAAAAAAAATGCCTGGACAGCCTCGTCAGTTAAGAGTAAAAAAAAAAAAAATAGTACCTCAAGGTCAACAACTTATGAATGTTAGAGGAAATAGATTCAGACCCAGAAAACAGCAATTATTTTTATTACTTCATTAATTGAAAATGTTATTTTGTTTTGAAATAGCTGTAAGTAAATGCTTTTTTTTAATCTGTGGGAGAAATATTCACTTGTGTTCCATAAATTGTCTACAATGTATCATATCCTATGAATATAGTGTTTTAGTGTTGATATGCCATAAAATAGAAACATTAGTCCAGAAATTTGCATAATATTGAATCCTTGTAAAATTTAAGCAATACATATTAATTGGGACCATATACAATGAAAATTTGTATGTATTCTTGACCTTTGTGCTTGGATCACGGAAATGATATTATTATAAATAATTCAACAAAACTTTTTCAAATTTGGGTTTATCTAAAGTAGGACAGCCACTGGAGTGAATGTGGTATTGTGGTAACTGAGATATTTCTAGTTAAGAGTAAGATAAACAATTTTAAATATTGGAAACCAAGGATGACCAACGACATCCATTCTTTCCCCACACTTTTGAATGGCTGTGTGTCTAATTTGTTCATAATGTATTTTTATATTTTGTGTAAATAAATATTTCAAAGTACCTTTTTGCTGTTATTAATCAGTCAAATATCCTTCTAGATTAAGGCAATTTTTATTACTGTCCTAATCCAGACTCCTCCTTTTTGTAGAGCTGAATTTTTCCTATTTAAAAAAAACAACAAAAAAACCTTGTGTCTAACTCTGCCCTCATTGGGAGTCAATTGAGATCTTGTTGAGCTTTGGTGGTGGTATCTGTTCTCTAAGTGCACTTGATACAGATTTAATACGTAAACTCTTTAATCCCATCTCCAGTTTCATGCAGCTTAGCAGATCGGCCTGTCTGTTCTATTTATTTATTATTTATTTATTTTTATTTTTATTTTATTTTATTTCATTTTTTTTTTAGAATTGGGTGCGTCTGATGCATAAGAGCTGCAGACTTGCCAATACCAATCCGCGTTGAATATATGCTGGCTTTGGTAATATTCTCTAATTGTATTTAACAAGAATTGCCTAGTGACTGCCTCACATGAAACTTAAATATATGGCTGCAGACGTATAAGGGTTTATTCTATTTTATCTATATGTTAATAAAAGTAACAACAACCTCCTTGATAAATCTAATAAACGTAGCCCCCCCTCTCTTTATTTCTCTCTCTCTCTCTCTCTCTCTCTCTTTCTTTTTTCTGTTTTCCAAACACACTTTCTTTCTTTTTGATTGGTTCTCTCTCTTTTCGATCCCTGCATATCTGTCTGTCTCTGGATCTGTATTTCTGACGCCCCCCCTCTCTCTCTCTCTTTCTCTCTCTCTTTCTTTATGATTGGTTTTCTGTTTATTCGATCCATACTTATTTGTCTGTCTGTGGCTCTCTCTTTCCGACGACCTCCTCCTCCTCAACTCTCTCTCTCTCTCTCTCTCTCTCTGTTTTTCCAAACCCAGTTTCTCTCTTTCTTTCTGATTGGTTTTCTGTTTTTTCGATCCCTGCCTATCTGTCTGTGACTTTGTCTTTCCGACTCCGACTCCTCATTTTCTCTCTCTCTCTCTCTCTCTCTCTCTCTCTCTCTCTCTCTCTCTCTCATCTTTTCTGTTTCTCCAAACTCCCTTCCTCTTTTTGTTTCTGATTGATTCTTTGTCTTTTTGATCCCTGCCTATCTGCCTGCCTCTAGCTCTGTTTTTCTGACGCCTCTACCTCTTCTCTGCTCTCTCTGACCAACACTCTGTCTTTTTCACTCTGCTCTCTCCGATATCTGCTCTCTGTTTGTTCAGTTTTATCTTTCCGATCTCCCTGCTCGCTCTGATGAGCACTCAGTCTTTCCGCCTGAGAATGATTAATCGAATGGGATCAACATTTGGATACTTGTGGAGACGGTTCTTGACCAGAATCTGTTGATATAGAATTTGAAAACGATCATGTTATAATTTGCAGGGAAGCAGTTCCGTGGTAATGTGTTTCATAGACGGGAAGCCCTTGCAAAGAAGCTCAATTCGTAAAAGATTCTGCCTGAAGGAAGGAGTTTATTTTTACACACACACACACACACACACACACACACACACACACACACACACACACACACACACACAGAGTGTATATATATTCTCCAGAGATTAGTTGGTTCCCCTTTCTCTTCTCAGTCTGACCTTATCTGTCAAAAGAAGAAAGCATCTTGAATATTATCAATCGATGGATCAATTTGATGACCCTCCGCCCCTGCCCCTCTTAAAAAAAGGCATTGCAAGAAATTGTTTTATTACATTTTCTGATAGTATTTAGTCTAGTGAACAATGTATATTAAAAAAAAAAAAAAATGTGTCTATGGATAAATATCAGACATGGTCAGAATCTAAGATGACGGCCTCCGCCATATTGAATATTGATTAATCTTCACGCTTTTGAAGTTGATAGCATACATTATTATTGTATACTATTTGTTAAGGGTTTTTGAGGGCGAGGAATTCACTTTTGGGGTTTCTTCTTTTATTCTTTTTCAACTCGAACACAGCATATTGCCACTTAAAACGTAAGGGGCAACTATTTGGGATCATATCTAACAGAGTACTGTGGGGAATTGAGCAGCAAGATGCCTGTTTACATTACATTTAAACTTCTGTATGTAAGTACAGTTAAGGAAGCAGGAAACGGGTAAGGAATTCCAAAGTCTAGCAGTCCAAGGAAAGAAACTATTAGAGTAGAAGGCTTTCCGGCATCTCTCTTTTTTTTTACAAGGAAATCACCACTTATTAAAGCCTGAAAGCCACCCGAGGATAAGGATTAATGAATGTAAAGTGGTAGTGTCGTAATCGTTAATGGTGTAGATTGGGTAGGATTTTGATTATTTAAAGGAACGGCTCAACAAGAATTTGTTTACATTAAACTTGAAGGACCCCATATTGTAAATTGCCCGGAAAGTAGGCCAATGAAACAGTGTTCCACAGGCGGGCAGTTTTAGAAAAGAAACTTTGTTCATGGAATCTGTGTTTAGATTTAGGCACAGATAGAAAGTGAAGGGTCGTCAGGTTAGTTGGGAGTAAGTATGTCGAGGGGGCACAAGTGCAATAAGTTCATCAGAACACATTCCATGTGACATTGAGACGATGAGACAAAGGTTGGAGTTTGGTTGATAATGCAGGATATATTAGATTTGAGACTCTTTTTAGAACCCTGAGTAAATGTGAGAGACTAGTGGTAGATGCACCAGCCAAATCCATGTCAGCAGTACCTTTGATTTTGAATATAGGATTATCTTAAATAAGAGACCAGCTGTCAAACTAAGCATTGTTCACAAGTTATATCAAGTTATTGGAAAAAAAAAAATCTTCCAAAAATTGTTTTATATTATTCTATTCAAATATAGCAATTAGTCCATCGGAATGGCAAGGACCATCTGATCATCCTAGAGATGCTGGATAACTCGTACTGTGAGTTTGTTTAAAGTGAAGCTGATTTACACAGAACCAGCCTCACTCTCACATCTCAACCAGCTTGATCCAGCAGCAGGACAGGTTCAAGACAGCTGGTGGGATGTAAACAAGTTCTTGTTGAACCGCCTCCTTAAATAATCAAATTCTACCCAACTTACACTATTAACGATTACTGCACTACCACCTTACAGTCATTAACCCTTATCCTCGAGTGACCTTCGAGCCTTGAAAAGTGGTGACTCCCATGTAAAAAGAAAAAAAAAAGGAGCTGCTGGAATTGTTAACATCCTCCTACATACAGTGTCTAGTGTTGGTCCCCCATCTGGTACTGACCGGGATCAACATTGCTTATGCTGTAATTCTAACATAAAGTTCAGTGAACAGCATATCCAAAAGTAGGGCAACATTGGTAGAACCAAAAACCATCTGAACATGACTTCAAAATATATGACCACCATTGCACCCGGATATGCAACATTTATGCACGACACAAATAGTTATAGACAATTTTATAAATGAAAATCAGCCCATTTAACAATGAAACTTTTTAGTTAATACTCTATGGTTGTCGGGAGTGTCTCTCCATTATACAATTGTTATTTACGCATTCATAACGTCTTTGGTAGGAAGCTGAATAAATTTTATCGCTAGAGGAGCTGTCATCTCAATTATCACCGGGAGGCCTATTTTCCTGCCATCTTTGAAAAATACATTGTTTTACTATTCTGCTAAAGCATCTGGATTCTTTGACCAAGTGTCAACACCCCTGATAGCACCTAACCCTCATGATCACACCAGCAAGACCATCTGGTGCTGTCTGGGTGCATGAAAAGCTTGTTGTAGAACGGGCACTCGGGATTGGGACAAAAATAAACATTGCTTCATATTAGAAGAATTTCTCCTTCACTCATTGAGGACAGAAGATATGAAATGCATAATACATTTTTTACATGAAATCGGTCAAACGGGTATTTGCATTTGGCTTAATGAATAAAGTCAAGACTTTTGCATCATATATAAAATCTATTGTATTGTAATTGATTGTATTTAACTATGCACTGATACGATTGGGGATTAAGGTATGAACCCACAATTTCCCCACCAGTAAAATAGTAATATTTGTTGTAACATTCATGTTGATGAATATACGGCATAATTCACGTTGACACACCAGTTCCCATTAGATCACCAAAGTTAAGCAATGTTGAGCCTGGTCAGTACTAAAATAGGTGACCATTTGGGAATTTCAGTTAACTGTATGTGCTCTCTGCTTATCTCGGCATTGTTCCCAGTCATCTAATACTTCTCCTTGCCATTGGATTCAGGCAGTGCCGATTTAAGAGGTGTGGTTGGGATTGCACAATCCTTGCTTCACAATTACACATGCAGCTATCCTTACAGGAGTATCCATTGTCTCTTGAGACTGGATGGAGGCGTCGCATGTTGCTGTGATCTAGAAAGGAGGTTCTACATGACAATCAGGTCGTTTCAGCTGTTTGAAATATCCTTGATACTCTTCTAGTTCTCTCTCGTCCGACTGCAGTACACTGACGTACAAGGTGCCTTTAATGTTTCCAGACTTTTTTCGTATGAGTACTTTTAGTGATAGTACATACATGAAACTCTAACCCCGTTCAAAGTAATCTCCTCCAGCTGCAATGCACTTGTTGTAATATTCCAACAACTTCTGGCCCCATGGAAAGTCTCTTCTGTGAGCATGTCAGTGATCCTCGTCAAGGCCTCTTTAATCTCCTCAATTGTCTCATAACGACAGACTCTAAGGTTTTCCTTGAGCTTATGGAATAACAAAAAGTCACAGGGAGCAAGGTTTAAACTATAGGGTGGGTGAGGAACTGTTTTGATGCCCATCTTAGTCAAATAGTCTGTGATAAGTATGGAGTTGTGGACTGGTGCATTTGCACAAATCTTCAGTTTCTTGTGAATAATTGTGTGTACAATTCCCACACTGACATCAAACTGTGCATTTATTGTCTCTATAGACACACGACGATCCTTATCCACGAAATTCTTTATTTGGCCAATCAACTCTAGTGTTCTGAATTTTTTACTCCTTCCACACCTCTCATCATATCTCACAGACTCGCTGCCTTCTTTGAATCTCTTATGCCACTCAAAACGTCATGCTAGATTCATGCAAGATGGTCCAAAATTAGTCTGAATCATTCCATACGTTTCTGTGGTATTTTTTCCAAGTTTAAAACAATTTAATTGCATATCGTTCTTCTAAAGCGTCCTCACGTCCAGATTGCAATTTTGAAATTCACCAGTTGTGACAATCAGGCTTTAGTAGGGTGTATTCCAATTTCTGCTGTAGCTGTTCATTTGAAGGTGGAATCATAAAAATTGGTCGGCCATCTCATGAGATGTATAGCAATAACATACTGAATTTTCAAGAATGTATAACAATTTTAAATGTGTGTACAAAAAAAATCTGGAAACTTATTGAAGGCACCTCTGTAATCAAACCATATCTGGTCCAGTAAACCAGTCTGCACTTGACTTATTCAAGCTTTAGTCATAAATGTTTTATTGTCGGTCAATTATATAGGGAGACACTTTGGTGATCGTCTCATCAACAAGAAATATAATCCTTAATTAGCTTCAGACCTACAAAAGTTTGCCATCCTGATTTTTATGTGGAATTATCTCAGAGACAATGTCAATCAAAATCAAACCTTAAACTCTTGCTGGACTGATGAAAGTCACCGCAACCCAAATCAGAACAGAGCTAAGAGAAGAATGCATCAGAGTTATTGAAAATTCTTCTTTTTCAATTCAATTTTCACCCCAAACAAGGCACAGTGCCACTTTGAGGGGACATAAGTTGCAGGGATACTATGTAGGGGACATAAGTTGCAGTGCCACTATCAGGGGACATAAGTTGCAGGGATACTATGTAGGGAGTTGAGCAGCAAGATGTTTGTTCACGTTACATTTGAACTTCTGCATGTCAGTACAGTTGGGGAAGCAGGAACCCGGAAGGGAATTCCAAAGTCTAGCAGTTCTGGGCAAGAAACTATTAGAGTTGAAGGCTTTCTTACATCTAAGGATCTCCATTGTCTATTCTGGAAGGTATATCGTCACTGGAGCATAAAGGGGTTGCTGTGACTGGGACCGGATTTATAGAGGGAAACCTGGGTAAAGGAGTTATGCCACCAGATGCTCGTTCACATTACATTTGCATTTTTTGCATGTTGGTAATGTCGGAGAAATGGGGAGCATGGAGGGAATTCCAAAGACAAGCCGTCTGAGGAAAGAAGCTAGTAGAATAGAAAATTTTATGGCATCTATGGACTTCTATACTGAAGAGGTGTGATATTTGGCTGTTAGTTGAATTGGTTAAAGTATTTATGTTGAGCATTGAAAGACAATAAAAAAAACTGTTGGAAATTTATTATGAAAACCAGGTGGATAAGTTATAGACTGGTTGGATTGCAGAAAGGATTGTAAATTTAATGATTCTACGGGTGGCATTTTTTGTGGGAGGAGCGGTACCTTATACTTAATGTTAATCATTTTTTCCACATAACTCTCACTAACCCTAACCCTAACTTCTCTTATTTTGTCCTTTACTCTTCACATTCCATAAACAATGTTTCTGACAAAGAGGCAAGAATTTCTATTTTTCTGGGTTAGAATCTACCCCATCTCACGCACTATCGTTGTTTTTGACCTTAAAGTAGTATCTTTTAGCCTCTTACATCAAGTGGCTTCATGCCTTATCTCGAGCGATTTCTATTTAAAAAAAGTTTATCAACAAGTGTATTCCCTTTTCAGATTAGTTTTGCAAGTTTTTGTACATCAAATCAATAGAATTTTCATTTTCTGGAGAGTTGTGTGCCGTATCAATCAACCATGTTTTGTTTCTTCCGGCCAGGTTCATGTTTGTGTCAAGTAGATCCGTTATTGAGCATTTGGAGCATATCATTGAATATTGATAAAACAAAGGCTGTTGAACATGCAATTAAGTGGACAAATAAGTATAAAGTGAAGTTTATTTGTATCAATACAAATATATGGTTGGATTGTAGAAAAGTTTGTGAAGTTCTTAATGACTAACAAATCCCACAACTATTAATACAGGGTGACCCAAAAAAACAAAAACAAAAGCTAAATGGAGGCCATCTAGAACATATGCTGTAGAACGGAGAAAAAAGGCCAAAGACCCTTGTGTTTTGATGTGATGTTTTGAATATAATAAACTAGTTATGACCAAAGTTTCATTTCATTCGGACAAAACACTAAGAAACGGGGCCTAATTAGAGTTGGGGCCCGTTTTTTTGGGTCACCCATTACAATTTAAATCTTTAATGAGTGTTGAGTCAACTTTAGTTAGCAATTACACAAAGTGATCGTTCCTGTCTGAGTCCTCTCTCAACTCTTCATGTCTACTCTATTTTAAATATTTTTTCTAGGCTATATCGTTGTGTCAATCAACTATGTTTTGTTTCTTCCGGCCAGGTGCATGTCTGTATCAAGTAGATTTTATATTTTCTTGCCAGGTACCATTTCCGGTTCACCAGGGCCGAGATTAAGCATTTGGAGCATATAATTGAATACTGATAAAACAAGTAATGTTGGACATTCACAATCGAAACTTGGATGACAAATCAGGCATAAAGTGAAGTTATTAGTATCAAATATAGCTGGATTGCAGGAAAAATTGTGAATTTTTTAATGACTATATATTTATATCCATAGTAGTAGGAATTGCATAGTGGATGGCGCATAACTTATTTTCAACTGGTCTTTCTGGTAAACATGTTACCAGAACTTGCTGTTACATTCGATATTCAACTTTTTACAAATTATCCAATGGAGATATTTACACACTCCATTGTTTCGTATTGAATAGTAGCCCCCCTCCCAGCAGAACCTTACAGTTGGATGTTAGGTGGCTCACACTCTCTACTTCTGTGTAGCAGAAACTGTATTTGTTGTCATTACTGAGACCACTCATCTTCTAAAAAGCTTTGGTCATCAAGCCCTTATCTTGGGCAGGCATTATAATCCTCTCCTGATCATAGTGGAGCGATCCTCTTTTTAGCCAGTCTATAGAGCTTTTGTTGTCTATATAGTCCTTGACAAATTTATCTAGGAAATACTTGGCACACTCTTGTAAAATGACTTCACTGTTCTCATGTTGGTTGCCATTTTTACATTTCAGTCCATGTAACCAACTACCTTATTTAGGTGCATCTTTTCGAACTTAAAAACCTATTAATAATTTTAAATCGACAAGGCTATGCCTATGGAATTGTCTTCCGTTTTCCTGCTTTCCCAGCTGACTACAATATGGTTGTCTTAAAGTTTAACGTAAACAAGTTTTTGATGAGCCGTTCTGTATAAGTTAACAAATTTTACCAAATTTCCATTACTAGCAATCACTATATTGTTCAATTTCTACTGTACACTCTTTAACCCTTATCCTCAGGTGGCCTCTTGGCCTTGATAAGTGGTGATGCCTATGTAAAAAAAACAAAAAAAAAAACTTCATCCTGAGAAACGCCGAATAGGCACAACTAATCTGTTTTAAAATTGATACTTTTGAAGCAGCTGCTTTGAATTTATATAATGTAAGCACAAACTTTTTCTAAGCCTATCATAAAAAAAAGCGTTGAATATTCAGTACTTCTGCAGTTTAAATCCCGTTTTTCTGTGAGTCTAACTCGGCAATGCCCGGCAGACGACAAAAACCAGCCCGAAAAATGCTGAGTAAACTTATTCACTGAGCGGCAAAAAGAGACACGAACGAGCAGACGACACCAATTGAAAAAAAAAAAAAAAAAAAAAAGAAATCACAGAGAAGAGTTTCATTATGCTTCAAACAATAAATCTTTATTTTTGTGACAAGGAAGGAAAATGAAATTCATTCCTTCAACAAGCAGAAACTACTATCCTTAAGGAAATAGCCTATCCCCAGGAAACTACATGTTGCCCCCCCCCCCAAAAAAAAGTAACCCTAATCTCCCCACAATAAATATAAAATATATTAAAAAAACAACAAAAAAAAAATGTATTTTCAAAAAAATTCCATCGTCAACTGCTTAAAAAAAAAAATCAAGACTTTTCTTTGGGGGAAAAAAAAACTAAAAAAATACACTTTTTCTTTGAAAACAAGTTTTACGAAAAATATATATGCCTTAAAAATAAGAATTAAAAAATTGTTCTTTGTTCCTTAAAACAAATACTTTTTCATTAATTCAAAGAAAAATAAAAACAAAACATATTTGTTCACTAATTCAAAGAAGCAAAACTTTTATTATAAAAAAACAGCAACAAAAAAAAGAAAACAGTAAATTTTATGAATTTATTACTGTAGGTTGTTTATTTTATTTATTTTTTTGTTTTTGTAATGACTTCCGTTCGCTCAGTATAATCCGTCAGTTTTCATCCTCTGCTGGGCATTGCCAAGCGAGACTCACGGAAAAACGGGATTTAAACTGCAGAAGTACTGAATATTGTTATCACTCAGCCAATCCTTGTATTGTTTCTTTGTACTGAAATATTACTTCTGTCTGCTAAGATGTTCTATTTCCCAACCAAAGTAGTTGAGTATTTGACCATTTTAAATGTCAACGCGATACTCAAAAGATAGCTGGAACTAATCAAAGGTTAAAGAAGAAAATGCAGCAACACATGCTTGCAAAGATTTACACCTGAACAATGAAAAAATCTTTGTACATCCGTGTGTGTGTGTGTGTGTGTGTGTGTGCATGTGTGATTAATAAACAGTTGATAAATAATCTAGCATGTTGTACGACTTGCAAAAATGATATTTATGTTTTTTTTTTCTCTCCAAACATATGAAATCTAAAGACATTTTAATCTTAAAAAAAAAAAAACGAATAAAAAGACAAAGTGTCTAGGTAAAATCAAATATCGATCCATCAGATGCAAAGCTATTAGGTATAAATTCTAAAATCTAACAAGATAACTTTATCTCTATCTCTACTATTACCTACATACACTTAAACAGACCGGTGAGATTTATATAATTGATGACTTGTCTGCATATGTTTTCATTGATGTTTCCTGATGCCTAGTATGGTTGTTAGTTTCGTGCTGGAACTGACATATGAATTTGCTGTACTTGTTGTGTTCCATAGTATTGCAAATTATTAGGCATTTAAAAAGGACAAAGAAAAAACTAAGCCGTACATTCAGCACAGATATAACACAGACAATGAATGGAATCAATAAGTTAAGGAAGATACGAATGCCTCTGAGTCACTGCTGCATCTGTGAAGTACATCCTTCATTTTTTTTTTTTTACAAGATGTTATGCAAGCTGATAATGGAATGCGTTTTGGAACTTGTTAATTTGGCACCAAAATCAACAAACTCTAAGCCATTTTTGTAATGGTGTTTTCTTTGTTGATTGTAGTATGATGCTGGTCCTGTGCAGTTTAAGGAGGTCCACCCTCCCAGGCTTTGCTTTCTGTCTTTGAGAAGGAGTTAGTTTATTGCTAATCACCAAAAGTGCCTGGGTTTGGTACATTTTGGTGGGGTTGATTTGGCATCAGCGTTTCGGCTTGCCTGATCTGGCGTCACTGTTTCGGCTTTCCCTGATCCGGCATAGCTGTTTCGGCTTTCCCCGATCCGGCATAGCCAGTACGGCGTGTGGGCAAGTTGGTGTCAAATTAGCAGTTTGTTGTTATAGTCCAAGTTTTTTTTACAAATATTTTAAAAATTTATTCAGTAAACAAAAACATTTTTTTTACTTTGAATAAAATTGGAATAAAAATTCTTTAAAAGAAAAAAAATTTAATTTGAGTAAAAAAAAAAGAACTTAAAAATAACCATGTTTATTTAAAACACAGTACAAAAACACAACATTCAATCGTCAACGACGAGATTATATTTTCATTTTGTTTTTCTTAATTTAAAAATAGAACTTAAAAAAATTAGTTAGAAAAACAGTTAACCAAAAAGAGTTTTACAAAAAATATGATTTTTCTTAAAAACAATTAAAAATAATATATTTTCATAAAAAAATAAAATCTTTATAGTGATGTGACTGGCGTGATCGACGCTGAATTGTCCCTCTGATGAATCAGCCACGCCAAAACGGTGACACCGAATTATCCACACCGAAAGATCCCATTTCCAAGGAGCCCTTATCAGGGAATGCTGATGGGGCTGTTAAAGCATTTTTTTTTTTTTTTTTTAACGAGTTAAAGTTCATCTCTGCTGACTTTTCAATCCCACATTCTGGCTCTTGTGTCACATTTCTCAGGGTAGGAGAGAAATAAATATCACCCCTCTTTTGTCCATATCTCACACAGCATAGTCAGACACGTTAATTGTCAGACACGCCTTGTATTTAATTCTCATCAATTTTTCAGCTTCGATTTGGTTTAGAAAGACTTTAGAAATATACTTGAAGCCTCTTGAAAAGTTTGCTTTTGATCTTGGAAATTTGCCAATGATCATATGAACAGGAAAATTCATAATTCAATTGTTTTTTTTTTGTTTTTTGTTTTTTTTTGTTATAAAAACCCTCTTCATCATAAACACATAATTAAAATATTCACCTTGTGAAATTAATCAAATATTTATACAATGAGATTTCAATTTATAAAATATGTATACAGTGAAACTCTAATTTGTCTTCACGTGTTAAGTTTTTTTTGTTTTTTTTGCCCCCCCCCCGACAAAAGGAGGGTGGGCATGTAAATTCACTCTTGTCTGTTTGTCCATTCGTTCGTCTGTCCACACTTTTCCCAATAACTACACCTTTAAATTTTTTGGAAATTTTCCTCAAATATTAAACATGATATAAGTAAAAAAAAAAAGTAACAGAACGGATTTTCCTGGAAAACTCCGGTTGCCCTCCATAGGGATGCCTTTCGAGTTACTATGGCTAAAATTGACACTTTTGTGCTTATTAAAAAAAAAATTGACATCTCGAATTTTTATAAAACTTTCTGGAAGGTTGTAACTAACTGATTTTTATATAATTTTGTTTGTCTATACTTTGCAATAATCTTAGGTGTGTCCCAGGGGCTCTTTTAGGGCTAATAAAAACACTCCATTTTTGGGACTATTTTACCATATTTGTCCCAAATTTTCTGTGTATGTCTATTTAGCAGTTTTGCATGGTGATGAACTCAAATTTTAATATGTTAAGGCTTTAGGGACTTTTGGGGCTAAATGGTGGTGAGGGGGCAAATGCTGAACTTAGTCAATTTTAAGCCTCATTCACTGTGCACTCACGGGGGAGCATGCATGCTTCACTTGTTTTTTTTTTTGTTTTTTTTTCATGCAATGAAAACATCTTGATGAAGAATGATAATCTAAATTATTTCATCCTTTTTTTTGTTTAAAAGACTTATCAGATATAAAGCTATTTTCAATATAAATTCTAAAATCTGACAAGATAACTTTTTATATTAGACTAGCAGGGGTGCCCGGCGTTGCTCGGGTGTTTGGAGGTGTATGCTGTGCAAAAAAAGCAAAAAAACAAAAAAAATGGTTAATTTTTTAAAACTTTGACCCCTATTATGCCCCCTTAAAATTCATTGTTTCGGGCTCAAATCACTTTATTAAGTTAGATCCAGGTTCAAGGAACCTATATCTAAAATTTCAAGTGTCTAGACCCAAAATTTTCGGAGGAGTTTGGTAGAGTTCTTAAAGGTCAAATCGTTGAAATTTGACCCCTTAACAGCCAAATTTCTGGCTGACACCCATCACATCGATTTTCCCAAATCTCAGTACCCGGTATTTAAATTTCGAGTCTATAGACTAAAAATTGACAGAGTTATTGCGTAGGGAAATGTACACAGACAGACAGACAGACACGTTCACTTTTATAGATATATAGATTAATCCTCTTTGGTGGGTTATTTCTAATGCTGAAACATAATATATGAGGTGCCTTCAATAAGTTTCCAGACTTTTTTTGATATGGCACTTTTATTTGATAGTACACACATTCAACTCTATCACCCTTCGAAGTAATTTCCTCCAGCTGCAATGCACTTGTTGTACGATTCCAACAAATTCTGGAAGGCCCCATTGAAATCCTCTTGTATGAGCATGTCAATGATCCTCATCAGGGCCTCTCTAATCTCCTCAACTATTTCAAAATGACAGCCTCTAAGGTTTTCTTTGAGCTTAGGGAATAACCAAAAATAACAGGGAGCAAGGTCTGGACTATAGGGAGAGTGAGGAACTGTCTTGATGCCCATCTTCGTCAAATATTCTGTGGCAAGGATGGATTCTGGACTAATGTATCTGTGCAAATTTCCTGCATCTTCAGTTCATCACGAATAATTATGTGTACAGTGCCAACGCTGACATCAAACTGTGCACTTGTTGTCTCTATAGACTCATAACATTCTTATCCATGAAATTCTTTATTTGGCCAATCAGTTCTGGAGTTCTGGCTTACTTACTCCTACACCTCTCACCATCTTTCACAGACTCCCTGCCTTCCTTGAATCTCTTATGCCACCCAGAAAATGATGCTCGATTCATAGTCTAAAAGCAGTTTGAAGCATTCCATACGTTTCTGTGACATTTTTTCCAAGTTTCAAAGAGAATTTTGTTGCTTATCGTTCTTCTAAAGTTTCCTCACGTCCAGATTGCATTTTTGAAATTTCAAAGCTGTGGCAATCAGGCTTTAGTAGGTTATATTCCAGTTCCTGCTGTAGCTGTTCATTTGAACCTGAAATCATAAAAATTGGCCAGTCATCTCATGAGATGTATAGCAATAACATAGTGAATTTTCAAGAGTCTACGACAATTTTAAATGCCTGTACAAAAAATCTGGAAACTTATTGAAGGCACCTAGTATATTGTTCATGCAAGACAAATTGTTATCTTATCTATCAGAAGACCAGGAGGGGAGAACGAACAAGACTACTCATGGGACATTTGGGGGGGGGGCGGATTTCCAAAACACATTCCTGTTTTAAAATCTGATTTTAAATAAACGAATATTTGATTTTTTTTTTTTTTTTTTTTTTTTTTTTTAGAATTGTTTATTTTCGACAATCTTATCAATATCCCTGAAAATAATCTCGGCATTGCCCAGGAGTTATAACTTCAAGCTTGAAGGTTTCTGGCAATTTATTTTTCTCCTATCCTTATTTATTTTCTTGTTCCTTTGTCAAAGTCATATTATGAACTTATTTTAAGGTTAATCCGACAACCATTTTTTTTTTTTTTTCAAAATACCTTTGCAGCCAATCAGATATCACAGATCAGATAGAAATATTCCATTACAATATTAATATCAGTTCCTTGCTAATCACAATTCTTATTACAATTATTCCAAAACATGATGAAAGAAAACAACAGATTAACAGAATTCTTATTGTCTTGTAAAAAAATATACAACTAAACAAGAAATCAAACCGGAAGTCATTCAAGTTTGACCGTGAGAAGTTTTATTTTTGGTAATTATTATTATTTTTTTTTTTTTTTTTACATAGGAGTCACCACTTATCAAGACCCGGAGGCCACTCGGGGATAAGGGTTATTAAGTGTACAGTAATTAATGGGATAATATCGTAGTAATAGTTAGTAATCGAAATTTGGTAGATTGGATTTGGTATTATTGCAGTGTTCAAGTCTTGTCATCCCAAAGTATCTTTGTGCACAAGGTAACTAATGCTTCAAACCAACAGTGATAAACTTGACACCTATTATATAAAGTAAAGTTGTCTGTCTGTGTGGTCAGACAAAAGTAAAAAACTACACCAGATAAACCCACAAGGCTGCCATATTCTTTAGTTGTTAGATTAAAAGTGAAGGTACGTATTTACATCCGTTGCTTTTATTTATTTATTTATTTATTGTGCTTTATCTTTTTTTTTTTGTTTTTCTCAATCTCATTGTCGGTTGGTTTAGGACAGGGATCAGCAACTCATTCGACCCCTGCAGGTCGGCTCATGTTATAATTATCAGTTGCGGGTTGGACAAGATCATTAATGAAAAAATACAGAAAATTACATATGCAGACAACCCTGTCAAACTAATCATAATTAAAATAAACATTGAGTAATCAGAAAAAAAAGAAAATCTAAAATTAAAAAAAAATGAAACACTTAACAAAAATTAGTTTTTTTTTTTCAAGAAACTTCGTAATACTTTAAAATGAAAAAAAAAAAAAAATCAATGGAATTGAAATGGATGAAATTATGACGTGTATGTTTGAAACTGTTATTGAAACCACAAACGAACCATACACACACACACACACACACACACACACACACACACAAACGAAGCACATATGCAGATACATACGAGTTGCAAGTTGCAAATAGTTGCAAGAATATACATGCGTACACCTGCGGTAACATCCGCACATTCATGAGGCAGGAAATAGAAAGCTGACTGAGACAACATGAGGAGGGAAAGTCTGACCTGCAAAAAGTGCATGGGCAGTCACCTTGGCATTCCCCGGTAAGCAATAAACTAACCCCCTTTTCAAAGGGAGAAGGCAAAGCCTGGAAGGGTGGACCTCGTAGAACTGCACAAAACTAAACTCCAACCGCAAAATCAATAGGAACCGGATCATTACAGGAATGGTCTAATCTCTGTTGATTTTAGGGCCGAGGATATCTAAAAGGCCAAGTAATCATGAAATTAATGAGGCTGCTGGAATGCTGAATCGCATTTTTTATTTTTTTTTCAGCACAGTAATACAAGACAGAAATAAGTTACGTGAAAGATAAAGAGAGAGTTATGAAGAGAGACGATAAAGGAGAAGAGGGAAAGAGAGAAAGATAAAGACAGTTGGAGAGAGGGCGAGAAATAGAAATTAGGTGATTAGCAATAAACTAACCCCTTTTCAAAGAAAGAAGGGAAAGCCTGGAAGGGTGAACCTCCTAGAACTGCACAGAACTAAACTCTAACTGCAAAATCAATAGGGACCGGATCATTACAAGCATGCTCTAATCTCTGCTGATTTGGGGGGGGGGGCTGAAAAATCCCTGTAGTGTTTGAAACAGGGTTGATATGCTATGAAACCGAACCATGAAAGAAATGCACCGCTTGGTGTTTTTTTTTATTTTATTTTATTTACTTTAAATTTACTTTTTTACTTTTTTCCATTTTTTTTTTAATAAAAAAAGTAAAAGTGAAAAAAGTAAAAAAGTAAATTTAAATTCTGTATTGCGATTCTCTCTCTCTCTCTCTCTCTCTCTCTCTCTCTCTCTCTTTCTTTTTTTTTTATATCAACTTTGTTGGATTCCATTTGGAAGTTTGTCTTCCAAGATATTTTCCACCGTTTTTTTTTTTGTTTTTTTCTTCTGCAAAATTCATTGATTTCTACCAACCCCTCCCCCCACCTCCGATGCTGAATCGTGATCACCTGATTCAAGCAATTCCTTATTAAGATGAAAATCTATGGTAACATTAAAGACTGTTCTGTCTGTCAGTTCATGTATCTGTTGCTATAGCGGGTGTGTATTTATGCGTTCGTTTGTGTTGTTTAACGTTCATGTTGAATATGCAGAACGTATATATATATATATATATATATATATATATATATATATATATATATATATATATATATATATATATATATATATTTAGTTTATTTATCGAAAAATACATTTGATGTAGATCATAAAATAATAAACTTAGGCATGAGGCCCTAATAAGAAAAGGGTGGTCGAGGGTCTACGAAACTTGCGATTACCCTTAGTGGGCAACTTTCACCATAATACCGCATTCACACTGTGGAGTCAATCCTACTTAATGTATCCCCCCAAAATAATAAATAACATGTAGATGTGTGCGTGTATATTAATTTATTATTATTATTATTATTATTATTATTATTATTATTATTATTATTATTATTATTAAATGTAAGTTAATTGGAAAAAAGAAAAAAATCTTGAATTTTATGAAAGTGTTCGATGGATATGTACAATAAAGGTTCATGATGGGGAGTGGGAAGATCTAGAACCCCCCCCCCTCCAAAAAAAAATTTTTTTTAAAGTATAAACCAAATAAAATGCTTATCTAGCTGTTAGAGCATCCACTGTTTTCCAGAAGACCGAAAATAAGCAGGACATTCCCTAATTGGGAGTTGGAACTGGAAAAAAAAAAAAAAAAAAAAAAAAAAAACGAACCAGGATCTCATTTATATCACCGACTAAGAGTCTTTTTACACCTATGCTAGTCTAATCCTATGGGGTGGGTTCCGAGGAATTGAAGACTGCATGTGCCATGCTTCAGGAGGAAACACGTACTTGTACCTGGCTCCTCGACAGATGCACAAATGAGTGTCATGCACCTACCTCTTATCGAAATCCACTGGAGACAATCTCCTCCAATCACATCTAATGTTTACTTCTTTAGACAATCATGATCCGAAACTGTGTTGATTATAATAAAGAAATATAGTTCAACAACATGGGCATACGACAATTTACAATAGACAGTTTTTACAACAGCAATTCGTTCGTGTCTTCAGCTCATCAAAGATAATCGTTACAATTCTTGTATGAATTTTAGGAGCCTTAAACCTGTTTTTGCCTTTAGATGTCCAATCTTACTACTTATCGCTATACTTATTGCTTATATATTACTATTTATTACTACATATTATCACTAATATATATATATATATATATATATATATATATATACTAGCATTTCAGCCCGGCGTTGCCCGGGTGTTTGGATGTGTATAGTGAGCAAAAAAAACAGCGGTCAATTTTTTTAATTTTGACCCCTGTTATGACCCCTTAACATTTATTGTTTTGGTCTCAAATCAAGTTATTAAGTTAGATCCATGTCCAAGGAACCTATATCTAAAATTTCAAGTGTTTAGACCCAAAATCGTCAGAGGAGTTTGGTACAGTTCTCAGAAGTCAAATCGTTGAACTTACTTAAGAACCAAATTCCTGGCTGAAAACCGATCACAAAGATTTTCCCAAATCTCAGTACCCTGTATATCAAATTTCAAGTCTGTAGACTGAAAATTGACTGAGTTATTGCATTGGAAAATGTACACACACACAGACACATTCACTTTAGGACGATTAATTCGGAATCAGGAATCGAAAAAATCGGAAATTTTCTGGGAATCAGTATTAGAATCGGAACAATTTGTGTCTTTTTTCTGATGTCAAAATCAATTCTTTTAATTGTTTTTTTTTATTTGATTTTGTTTAAAGCTAAATCTTTCATTGCTGGTAGTAATTAATAAAATAATAAATATTTATTGATTTTTAAACTACCAGTCAGACCAAAATTGATATATTACCCCCATATGACAGTATTTTTACGTTTAGGAAAATATGTGCCTATTTAACATGTGTTTTGACGGTATTTGGGAAAAAATAACAATTCTATATTTCAATATGAAGAGATCTATAAAGAATCAGAATTGGAATCGGAAATTGTATCAGAATCGGAAATTTAATATGGAATCGGTAATTGTATTGGAATCGGAAAAAATATTGGAATCGTCCCATCACTATAGAGAGAGAGTGAGTCACGGGAAATGGATGTTTTAGAACTCTCTTTGCTCTCTTTGAATAAGAGATAGGGAGTGAGTCTTTAAACCTGCTGAAGAAATATTCACAGTTTTGTTTTCCTTAAAAACATCCATTTCCCGTGACTCAAACTGTATTAGTGATAGGACGATTATAATATTTTTCCCAATTCTGATAAATTACTGATTTTGATTGTTTTAAAATCTCTAAATATTTAGCTATTTTTGTATTTTCTTTTTAATTTCTTTTAATTTTCGGATTACCGTAAAAACCCATATAACATGTGCATATATTTTTGCAAATGTAAAATACACCTTTGAGACATTAAGGGGAGGTGGGCGGGGGGGGGGGGTTGATCTATAAATTTTGGCTTCATTGATATTTTAAAATCAATAAATATTTATCATTTTATCATTAATACCAGTAATGGAAAACTTAGTTTTAAAGAAAAACAAAAAAATAAACAATCAAAAGAATCGTTTTTGGCATTGGAAATTAAACACACATTTTTCCGATTCCGATACCCCCTAAAGTTCCGATTTTTCCAATTCCTGATTCTGAATCACTACTATATATATATAGATATATATATATATATATATATATATATATATATATCTATAAAAGTGAACGGGTCTGTCTGTCTGTCTGTCTGTCTGTGTACATTTCCCTACGCAATAACTCTGTTAATTTTCAGGCTACAGACTCGAAATTTGATATACAGAGTATTGAGATTTGGGGAAATCTTTGTAATCCCTTTTCGGCTAGAAATTTGGCTGTTAAGGGGTCAAAGTTCAATGATTTGACCTTTGAGAACTCTACCAAACTCCTCCGACAATTTTGGATCTAAACACTTGAAATTTTAGATATAGGTTCCTTGGACATGGATCTAACTTAATAACTTGATTTGAGCCCAA
>NC_136519.1:24826376-24908876 GCF_053919585.1 Euprymna scolopes | reverse complement strand
ATGGATTCAGAAAAGACTGCAGCACTTGCAGCCTCCACATCCTTCTCCATCTTCTCCTGTGAATCACTCAACCCTCCACCTCGACAATTTTGTTCTTTTATTTACTCCACACACCCTCTCCATTTAACTTCAGTTTTTTTTTTCTCATGCTTTTGTATATATAGTAATGTTGGGACGATTAATCGGAATTGGGAATCGGAATAATCAGAACTTCATGGGGGTATCAAAATCGAAAAATTAGTGTCTATTTTCCGATGCCAAAAACGATTCCTTTAATTATCTTTTCTTTTTTTTTTTAATTTGATTTTGTTAAAAATAAAATCTTCCACTACTGGTAGTAATAATAAAATCATAAATATTTATTGATTTTTAAACTGCCAGTAAATCTAAAATCTATAGATCACCCCCCCTCCTCCTCCTACGAATGTTTTTTTTTTTTTTTTTTTTTTTTACACAGTGATCACCACTTATCAAGGCCCGGAAGCCACTCAGGGATAAGGGTTATTGCAAGTACATTACGTTAGTGTGGAGATTTGATGAAGTGTTTACTTAAGGGGGCGGTTCATTAGGAATTTGTTAACATTGGACTTGAAGACATCCAAGTTGTAGTCCGGAGGGAAGCAGGCAGACGGAACAGAGTTCCACAGGCGTGCAGTTCTAAGAAAGAAGCTCTGTTCATGGAATCCGCGTTTTGATCTAGGCACAGATATAGAGTGGGGGAAATTTTTCACAGTGGATTCAGCTAGACGGGTGTTTTTCATGAAAGATTGGCGAGGGGGGACCAGAGATTGGAGTTCAGACGAGCACCTGTCATGGAAATAACGATAAAACAAGGATAGGCTCGCAACGTCTCTTCTGTGGGAGAGAGGTTGCAGGGTAGAGAAAAGGGCATCCCCCACTAAGCAACGAAGTCTATTTTGTACTCTGTCAAGGCAGGATAGGTTGTTTCTAGCAGCTCCTGCCCAGATATGGCAACAGTATTCCATCCTTAGACGTACTTGGCTTTTATATAGATAGAGAATTGCATCAGTTTTTATGTCTGAGAAAATATATGCATATTTAACATGTTTTTACGGTAATCGGGGATAAGAAATAACAATTTTGTAGTTAAATATTTAGAGATTTGTAAAGAATCGGAATCGGTAATTGTATTAGAATCAATAATTATATCAGAATCGGGGAAAAATATTGGAATCGTCCCATCACTAGTATATAGCTTTACTAACACGCCGCCCGGCATTTTGTCGTTTGGCACTAACCTTATTCAGGTTTAACTGGCTTCCTCCGAAGGAGGAAGTTTCATGGTATTATGAAATTCAGAAACGGTCCCCAGTCGCATGTATATCCCCGTTAGGGGAGATGACGACGTTAGATTTTTGCAACTCTTGCAGAGAGGTGTCAATGTCCTCCTACATAAAATGCCTGTAATTCCCAAATTGGTCACCCATTTTAGTAATAACCAAGCTCAACGTTGCTTAACTTCGGTGATCTGACGGGAACCGGTGTGTCAATGTGATTATGTCATATTGCCTGGTCCTAAAATACACTTAAATATGATATTTTTATTTAGGCAGATTTCGTATTTATTATTATACAGCAAATTCTGTATTTTTCATTATATTGTACCCATTATAGATTGTAGATTATAATGATTTTAAAAGTTTTAAAAAAATATACCTTGGGTGTCATCAGCTAAAATCGAGACCAAAACATTTAGCACACCATCATTATTCATTACCGTCTAAGTTAATGACAGGTGGATATCAAAACTTAAAAAAGTAACCAAAATAAACATATATTTGTGAATGTGTAAAGGAGTACTTCAAATCAACTCATGCCTGCCAAGTTCCAATATTTTTATTGGCTAAAGACCAAATCGAATTTGTTCCAAGGTCCAAATACCCTATATATCAAGTTTCAGCAAAAAAACAGCGAACGTGATGCAAAATAAAAAAAATAAGCGAACGAAAAAGAAATGGCATAAATAACTTTGTTTAAATGTTAAACTTCTGAAAAATATCGGAAAAACAAAAATTAAAAAAAAACAGCGAACATGCTGGAAAAATTAAAAAAAAAAAAAACGAACGTAAAAATGGCATAAATAACCCTGTTTCAATATTAAAACTTTAAAAATCGAAAAAAATATATCTGATATCTCGGCTTGAACGTGCAATCTTAAGATAATAATGCTGCCACTATAACGACTGGTTTATGATCGTGTGAGCGAAGTTAGGTCATTTTTTTTTAATATTTAAACAAATTCAAGAAAGAATGTATTTTGCACATGCGTGTTTGGCATAATTGTCATGAAAAAACGATTTTTTCCTACCCCTCCCTGTAGAAAAAGTGTCTAGTTGAGGGTGAAGGAATTAATGTTTTTAGCCAATTTTTCGATATTTGTCGTCCGAAGGTTCGAGTTTCAAAACGTTACCGATTTCGTGAAAATCCGTCTCCGTGGAAAGTTTTAGGCAGACATACAAACATAAATACATACATTTAAACAGATTTTTGCCCTTTATATTATAGACTAGCCTGGGTACCTGGCGTTGCCCGGGTGTTTGGAGGTGTGTGTTGAGCAAAGAAAAAGTGGTAGTAGGCAGGCTCGAACCCATACCGCGAAGGAGGAAAAAGAATGTGAAAAAAAAATAAACATGACACATTAGCTGTTGTGCCCATCGCCAAACCGGAAGTGACATAGTTTTAATTAAGGCTAGACAATCGAAAAGAGACGATGACTTTCAAAAATATTGGCGAAAAATGTGACCCCTCCCTGTAGAAAAGTACCCAGTTGAGGGTGAAGGAATTAATGTTTTGGGCCAATTTTTCGATATTTGTTATCCGAAGGATTGAACTTCAAAATGATATCGATCTTCTGAAAATTCGTCGCCTCTGTTGAAAGTTTTTGTGAGACATACAAACATAAATACATACATACATACATTCAAACAGACAGGTGAGATTTATATTATAGACTAGCGAGGGGTACCCGGCGTTGCCCGGGTGTTTGTAGTTGTGTGTGAAAAAAAAACAGGTGCCAGTGAAAAAAAAAGCCTTGACGATGCGCAGTTGGAAAATAGTAAAGTGTGAAAAAAAAAAAACAGGTGCGCGTTTTTGATTGACGTGGCGGTGATAGCTATTCAGCAGTTAGCATTTTCTGTGGGACAGTTTTTAATGAAGTCAATAGATCGGTTTGTTTGTTTTTAAAAACCCACTCCCTTGTCTCGAAATGAAAGCTACCGTCTGATATGACGAAATCGACATTGACCAAACGTTACTTAGCTCTCTAGAGACCACTGGCTCTGGGCCTGTGATTAGAGTTGAGTTTCGCTTTTTGTTTATACCGAAAACCGAATGTAACGCGTGCCGATGCGGGAAATGTGGAATAATTAACGTTTGAAAGTCAATAAAATTAAATAGACAGGCGAGCTCCGTGGTTAACTGTGAGATATACAATTTATAGATGATATAAAAAGTTTAAAGAAGTTGTGAAGCGAGCGAGCGCTTCTCTGAAAGAAGCCTTTTGTGGACATCGAGGAAAAGCGTACATACATACATACATACATTTTCGCTTTTATATTTATAGATTAACACTTATTTAAAAATACAGAAAAATCTTTATGATGTATGTACTCATCATGGAATGAACTTGTCACATTCTAAAAATCACGTGGGTTTGGCTAGTAACTTTTCTATTTGGCTAGTGAACGAAAATATTTAGTTGTCAAAGGTTAACTAAAGCTACATTTGTCGGTAGAGCCCCGAGTAGCCAATAAAAAGGAAAGTCATACTCCACTACGGTCAATTGATTTTAAAAAAAATTTATTTTTATCAATTAGCTTTGGTCTTTAGCTTTGCAGATTAAATTGTTCGACCTTCGTATCTGTTTTTGTTCGGTCATCGCTTTTCAGTTCAATATTTTTTGTTCAATAATTAAGTCTTAATCTGGTAATAGTTTAATTTTTGTTAAATATCTCGTCGGATTAAATGGGATTAACCATTTTATTTCTTTTTTATTATAAGTTATAGTTTTGGAGACAGGCGATTAATGTTTTATTTTATCTTTATAAAGCCACAGGAGAGACAATTAATGAGATCTTTTGCTAAATGGGTGAGGCTACTTAGTGTCAATGGATAATTCTTTTCTCTTTGTCTGTCTTTTTCATGGGATATCAACACTTTTGCAGGTTATTGAATGTCAACAATTTTGTTAAATATTACCTAGCAGTAGTTATGCTTTTTACTGTTAACGTCTCATGTCGCCGTAAATCACACTGACCGGAAGTGACGTTCATATTTCATATTGCACAAACTGGTACTCTGTTTAAATCTATTTTTTAGTACCTGATAGTGTTTGAATTCCATTAAAATTGCATATACATATTTGTAGTTTTAAGGCAGTTCTACTATCACAGCTCTCTTAGGAAAGGACATTTAGAAATTCTTCCATCGTCTTTACCGAAGAATTTTCTCCATATCACTTAAATTTCACGAAACTAAAAGTCGCAGAGTGGCGCTAGGGACCTCAAATGATTGGATTTTTACGAGACCGTTCTTTTATGGGTCTTTAGCTGGTCAAAATTGTTTTTAAGGGGTCAAAATAAAAATCGTTAAACACTTTGTACATTCATCTTAGTTTATTTTTTAATTTTTAATCACGTTGTCACAGTAGTAACATCACCAGTTTTGAATGCTACAGTTTCGGTTTCGGTTTCGATTCTAGCTGATGGCCCCTAAATCCTTTTTTTTTTTTTTTTTTATTTAAACTTTTGAAATCATGACTCTATAATAGTATATATGAAATCTGGACATATTAAAATATCATATTTAAGCGTATTTTACACCTAAGCAAAGCCGGGCTCCCTCCACGCTAGTAGAATATATTTAAAGTTTTAAGGGAGGTTATGCCCCTCCACAATAGCTCCCTTAGGGAAGCACTTAAAGATTTGGTGGCACTTTTATTGTCTTTGCCATAAAATGTTATACATTATATCCTTGAGTGGCCTCTTGGCCTTGATAATGTGGTGATGCCTATGTAAAAAAAAAAAAAAAAGGATGCAAATTTCACCAAAAACTTAATCTCTATCTCTACTATTATTTAAAAGAAACTTTATGTGTCTGTGCGTTTGTGAGTTTGTTCCCTATTGACTCGAAAACGACTGGGGCCAATTTTTATGAAATTTCACACAAAGGTACTTTATGTGTCTGGCAGTGTTCTTAGATAGGTTTTGTATCCGAATGTTTTTGATAAGTATCGATAATCAATAATCGAAATAATTCGACAAAAGAAGGAACAGGCGATTTTGACCTAAGTTAACACCTTACACAGCCTAACATCATAAGTGCATTTGAGTATTTTATTACCACGCAAGCCAATGGGTGACCAATTTGGGAATTCTATGCACTGTATGTTGGATGATGTCGACCCTCCCCCCCTGTAAGAGTTCCAAAAACCTAACGTCGTCATCTCCCCTAACGGGGATATACATGCAACTAGAGACCGCTTGTGAATTTCATACTCTCATGGAACTTCCTCCTTTAGAGGAATCCGGATAAACCAAAATAAGGTTAGTACTGTTTCACATGCTAGCGATCTTGTCGGCTCATGCAAATGAGATGCTCCTTTTTAAATAAAAAAGTGCGATTTCACAGTGAAGGACTTAATTTGAATGTTGAAGTAGCAAGTTTTGGCAGCAAAGTGTCGAGTTTTTGGGAGTGAAATTTGCCAGCAGTGTTCGAATTTAATCCAAGAAATTGTTAATTAGAAATGCAGCATAGTTAAAAAATTTATCAGGGGAAGTGTAGAATAGTTAACACTTGATTATTTAACCACAATTACATCGGCTGAAATCTTCTGAGAATAACATTCAAGATGGGAACAGTAGTTCGAATAATCAAATTAACAAATTATCAATCCTCATCTCAAAAATTCAGAAAAATAATACCAGTAATAATATATTTATTTAGTGTAATATGAATATCTTCATTAAAAGTTAAAATTATTTGCTAAGTTTTATAGAATACTAGCAGGTAGTCCAGCATTGCCTGGTCATAAAATATGCATAATATTATATTTTAATTCATTGAGAAAATGAGACATGTGCATACGAGTATTATGTTTTTCTAAACAGTTCACGTTTTGTAAGTAAAAAAAAAAAAAAATACTCGAGCTGAGATCGAAACCAAAACCTAAAAACAGTGAGTCAAGTACGAAAACCATTAGGCTAGCTTACCATCATCTTTAAAAAATGTTTTCAAACATACTTATTCTTAACATAAAGCAGCTGTCATGTGAAAGATTTGCGCATGCGCATTCATGAGACAGTTAACAAACAGATAAAAATCCAATGCCCCTCATGTACCAAATTTTCAATTTTAACCCCTTAGCAGCCCTTTTATCCGGATGAAAACTGATTAAAAAGTTTTCCACATGTCTGAATACTCTTTATACCAAAGTCTGTAGATGGAAAATTTGTTGAGTATATAGGCTGAGAATTGTCCTCACATACACACATACGCATTCTCACGTTTATAGATATAATAGATCACTGCTGCTATAGTAATTTCCAACAGGCAGCAGGAGACATTTGTATTTGGTGTGTTTGCAACTAAGAAAGGAATTTGAAAAGAACGCCATTTAATTCTTAATGATGTTTAAACAAAGAAAAAATTTATGGCTTCAGTATTTATACTTACCAACGAATACATAACGAAGATCAAATATAAAAAATAAACACAAAGTTTGCTACATGTGTCGTTCGAAAAGTAGAGCCTCTTTTTATATATTTTTTTTTTTTTACTCAAAATTTGAAGAGCTACCAAGATACGGGTGGTACCAATAACATGTGTCGTTCGAAAAGTAGAGCCTCTTTTTTATTTTTTATTTTTTACTCAAAATTTGAAGAGCTACCAAGATATGGGTGGTACCAATAACATGTGTCGTTTGAAAAGTAGAGCCTCTTTTTTATTTTTTTTTTTTTACTCAAAATTTGAAGAGCTACCAAGATATGGGTGGTACCAATAACATGTGTCGTTTGAAAAGTAGAGCCTCTTTTTTATTTTTTTTTTTTTACTCAAAATTTGAAGAGCTACCAAGATATGGGTGGTACCATTAACATGAGCAACTGTTATGTTTCAGAATTTATTTTTCTACATAGTCACCACCATTCTCAGTGTACTTTTACCAGGAATCCAATGACACATTTCTGAATGTGCCTGGCTTTTTGGTTGTCTGCATCCCACCCACATCCGTTTGTCATGTAGCAGAGAGAGGATTTTGTCTGTTGCGTGTATATCTCATTATCTATGTGATTGTGATATGTCTAGTGTTCATAATGTCTTATATGTGTGTATAACCAAACATTAACATACCTTTTTTCTGCCTCTTGGCTTCATCACTCGTAGCTGCAAAGGAAACCACATGCACAAATTAACAAGTCGGAGGCTTCTTTTAATTAATGCTTGGTTTATTTTTTTCTCAGTCTTGGTGGTTCAACCTTCTTTCTTATCGGCTGTTCTTAACTCTTTTTTTGCGTTTCTTTCTCCGATGCATCCTTGTGCCAATCTCGACGCACCTGTTCTGTCCAAAATCGGAAACCAGACTAACTTGCATGCGAGAGAAAAGATATCTTTCTCTTTTTCTTTTTCTTTCATGCTCTCTCTCTCTTTCTTTCTTTCTACGCTCTCTTTCACACATACCTGAATGACCTATTTCCAGTGCTATCGTCGACCTCGGCTACAGAGTTTGGTATATGTCAGCAACTTAACCCTTGAACTCTTCTTGCACTAACCGACCTTCACAGCAAAATCATAATTTTCAACATGCCAGTGTAACCTGGAATAGATTACATATCACATCTATCTCAACATATCTCATTTGTTTCATGGCAACCCTTTTTAGCTTTTTAATGATTTCTGGCTCCAAAACCTGCTTGTAGTTATCTCCCTTTTGTTGACTGGCTGTTTTTGAGTGAGTAAATAATCCAGGTTGCTGGTGTCCACTTTTTGTTTTTGTTGTTTTCTTTGTATGTGCCTAGAATTAAATCCAAATATACAAGTTCACAGTGAAAATCAGAACAGCAAGCATGATTCGATGCAGCTCTATCACACAACATTTGGTGTGGAGTGGAGAGTGGAGATAATAAAGCCAATTCTCTATTGATTATTATATTGTACTCAATATATAGTAGTGATTTAAAAAGTAAAAAAAAAAATGACTTGGGTGCCATCAGCTAGAAGCGAAACTAAAACATTTAGCAGTCCAGCCCTAGTCGATACCATTTGATCTATCAGTAGATGGATAAGAAATAGTTAAAAATGAACCAACTTATATTTGTGCATGATACAAGAGCACTTGACTTATGCCTACTAAACTCCATTTTTCTTTTCAATGCTTACCCGTTAGCAGCTATTTTACCGGCTAAAACCTCATAAAAGAATAGTTTACAAAAAATGCAATCTTTTGACCCACCTTGCCCCACTCTCTGACCTTGCGTCTCAGAGGAGATGCACTTTGAAAAAGTGGAGACACACATAGATAAACATGGTGAGTTTTATAAATTAAATTTAAGGACTTTAAGTTGTAAAGGCCTTCAATGAAGAGAATAAAATTTGGCATTAAAAAATCTAATTTCACTCCCCATTTTCAATCCTTTCATGGTATTACTCATCACATTACTGCAGGGCTGCTTTCCTAGAACTTACAACATGGTTGTCTCCAGCACATCGTTAATAAATATCTGTTGAGTCGTCATCTAAATGATCAAACTCTCAATCCCCTCATGTTATTGCTCATCATTCAACTGATAATCTTATTAACCTTTATCCTCGAGTGGTTTTTGACCTTGACAAATGACAAATCTCCATGAATTTACAGATATTAAGAAAACGAAGTCATAAAGTTTTCTATCAAATCAAAAAAAAATTGGCATTAAATAACTCATAAAGGTACCTATTTACTTGCTTCCCCACGAGGGCAGAATTAGATACAAGGTTGGTTTTAATGTGAGAAAACTCCAACTTCTCAAAAAAAAAAAAAAAGAGGACTCTAGATTGGGATTTAAAAAAAGGAAATTATCTCAGTTTAGAAAGATTTCTTCACTGGCCGAGAATAAAACAGCTGAAGCGTCGTATCTATCGTTTTCAATTCTTTCCTAGTATTGTTTATCATTCGACTGACAATCTGATAATTTTTTTATCCTCGAGTCATCTTTAGGCCTTGGTAAATGGTTACTTATTAGTGTTTAAAAAGACAATATAAATAAATGCAAAAAAAAAATAAAATGAATAAAAATGATAAAAAGCAACGAAGAAGTATTCACTTTAAAACCAACACAATTGATTGCAATGCATGGTACATCCGGCCTTCGGGCCGGGATCAAAGTGTAGTATCTGTTCCGGCAGATGCTGCAAGCTATGACTAGCTATGACTAGCTATGACTAGCAAAGACCAGATGTGGGGGCAACCCCACATGCCTGACCATTAACCAGCTCCCATTTCCCACCTCTCGGGAGCTGGTCCCCTTTTTCCCTTCCCCCTCCCTTCACTCCTCACATTAAAAATCGGCCTTGTGCCTAATTTGCTCGGTGGGGGAGCAAATAAACACCATCTGTTCTGCAGATGCTGCACTTAAGATAATTTGTACCAGTCAATGGAGAGGAAACCCTTTATACTGGGACAATTATTTTTTTTGGTAACCAGATTGCCCCCTTTTTGCCTACTTTTAGGGGAGCTGGTTTTTACCTCACATTAAAAACGGCCTTGTGCCTAATTTGCTTTGGTGAGGAAGCAAATAAATACAATAAACACAATTTACAAACTGACTGACCAATACGCAAGGGAGACGAAATATAAAGTAGACACTACCAACTTTCATTTAAAAAAGGAAAAAAAAAAAAAAAAAAAAAAAAGAAAGAAAGAAATGAAAAAGAAACAAGAATTTCCGAAATCAATCTTAGGACGAGTAAAATGACTCACTGAAAACAGAGTAAAATCTAGTTGGCTTATACTTTTTTTTTTCCAACTCTACGTTTTTGTCGGACATTGATTAAAACATTGTTTTGTGGACGAGCACTTGCCGATGAACGTGCATACACATGCACGTGTAATAAACTTGTTGCGGCAATCGAGAAATCAATGTTTGAATCCCTGCAGAGCATTTGCTCCTCCTCTCTCTTTTTCCCTTTAACTCTCCCTTTCTCTCTCTTTCCCCTCCCCCTCCCTTTAATTCTCCCTTTCTCTTTCTTTTCCCCTTTAACTCTCCCTTTCTCTCACTCTCTTCCCCTTTAACTCCCCCTTTTCTTCTCTCTCTCTCTCACCTGTTCTGTCTTCCTCTCTCTCCCTTTCTCTTCCCCTCTAAATTACTTCCGCGCACTGAAATTAACACACATGCACTGATGTACGTATGGTGCATCCTATAGTCGATACATCTGGATCTTTTTATTTCTTGTTAACAAGTGTGAATCGCAATGCAGAAAAAATGGACCCTGTATGCCTTCTCAGTAGCGTGATAGAGAATTCAGTGCATTTGAAACTTAAATAAAACAAAGTAATACTCATTCTTATCTGAAAATAAAATCATTGAAACAAACTTTTTTCTATTAATGCGAGACTAATGATACGATACTTTGGCTTAAAATAAATTTTTTTTTGGTCCTTGATGCTCAAGTTTTGTGTCACACTTTCTTTGGTCTGCCATGTTCAAGCTTGGCATCACTCTTCCTTTGGTCTGCCATGTTCAAGCTTGGCATCACTCTTCCTTTGGTCTTCCATGTTCAAGCTTGGCATCACTCTTCCTTTGGTCTTCCATGTTCAAGCTTGGCATCACTCTTCCTTTGGTCTTCCATGTTCAAGCTTGGCATCACCCTTCCTTTGGTCTGCCATGTTCAAGCTTGGTATCACCCTTCCTTTGGTCTGCCATGTTCAAGCTTGGCATCACTCTTCCTTTGGTCTGCCATGTTCAAGCTTGGCATCACTCTTCCTTTGGTCTGCCATGTTCACGCTTGGCATCACCCTTCCTTTGGTCTGCCATGTTCAAGCTTGGCATCACCCTTCCTTTGGTCTGCCATGTTCAAGCTTGGCATCACCCTTACTTTGGTCTGCCATGTTCAAGCTTGGCATCACTCTTCCTTTGGTCTGCAATGTTCAAGCTTGGCATCACCCTTTCTTTGGTCTGCCATGTTCAAGCTTGGCGTCAGTCTTTCTTTGGTCTACAATGTTCAAGTTTGGGTCACCCTTTTTTTGGCCTGCCATGTTCAGGCTGGGCGCTACTCTTTCTTTGGCCTGTCATGCTCAAGCTTGGTGCTACTCTATCGTTCGCTTGCCTTACCCAAGCTTTATGTCACCCTTTCTATGGTAAGCCACGCTTTGCTTTGAAATAGCAATTTTCCCAATATCTTCTGCCTCTTTTGGTAACTATTGCATTATTGAAACAGCCGGTTACTATTGATTTCTCGTTAATAATGCCATTGGATTTCTTATGAATAATGTTCTAATATTTTCTGTATGTTTCCAATGAATGTCTGGATCATACACTTTTTGTTCGGCCTCTATTGTATCTTCCTTGAACTTATATGATAATCTTGTGTGTACCAACTGAGGTTAGTGCCATCACGTGAGTAGATTTTGGGGGGTGGGAAGGGGGTTATAACAGTATATTAGAATTCTGGAAGTTTCAGTTGTTTTCTATCCAGTGTTTTTTTTTTCTTTATTCTTTGTTTCCATTTCAACTTACCTGCAGTTGATCAGCATCTTCTTTTATGTGGGTCAGTTTCAACATCGGTCGGCCATCTTGGCTATTCAACCTACGAAAACTCATTTTGCCAACATTTTGATAATTTTGATGCAAATTTATTTTTATTTTAAACGTGACTGAAATCATTTTGCCTTTTCACTTTAGCAATTTAGAAAGAGATTACAACTTGTTGAAAATCAAGTCAGTTCTTTTAAAGAACATTTTAACACAAATATTAAATATATTTCCAAAAAATAAAACAATTATGCCAAAGAGAAGTATTTGTTGTATTAAAATCAAAGCAACCATTGAATTAAAAACCAATGAAAAATAGTTAATTAATAAGAGGTCCTTTTTCAAAATCAATATGCAAATTAGTTAACCTTTCAACTGATATTACATATATATATATATATATATATATATATATATATATATATATAAAGTAAAGTATAAAAAATGATGGTGCTTCTATTGTGTAAAGTTAAATTAACTTGAAATAGATCGTTTTGACTTCACCAAGAAATGGATCCAAGTTTCGGAATTGCAGTTTCACTGTATCACCGATCATCAGGTATATCCCCAATTAGGACCAATTGAAAAGAATAAGCGTAAGGATTAACAGTATTTTTACACACACACATGATGATGATTGCAACGTCTTGTCAGACGAGTGCCACTCCCTCAGACATTTAAAATCCATGAGCCCAAATACCTGAGGGAGTATCTATACAAAGATGATGTTACAGAGTCTTAGCTTTGTACGACAGCTAAGTCTCTCTCTCGGTTCAAAATGTTGAGATCCAGCAACAAGCAAGAGCAAGATAGCCAACAACAAATTAAACTGCAGACCAGCTTGATGCGGGTACTGGTCTCCCGCTTTATGTTTTTTTTAAATCATAGATTTGCTTGTCCTAGAAAGGTTGCCTTCACCACGGCTACCGGGAGCCCTCTCCACCCCAATACACATATACACACACACAAATATACACGGTGCTAGTTGGCTGTTGACCCAGAAAAAGAGTTCATTCGCCCTTTGGAAGGTCTTGTTTTTAATCCTTCAGGGAGACTAGCCGCCCTCCTCACCAAACAAGTCTGGTGGGGGGAACCAGTTTAGTCGCCGGTGACCCGACCATGAGGCAGGTAGTACTGGGTTACATGGTACCAGTAGCATATGACATGACCTGACACACACACATACTTACATACATACATATACAGGATGGTCGCTACAAAAGCGAGAAATTTGAAGGTCAACTTAAATTATGAATAAAATGCGTGATTGCTACTTTTTGATTGGTTCTTTTGTTGTCGAATGGGTGTGCAATCTGCATATTGATTTCATTACATCTTATTTATTTCTTCGGTTTAGATTTTGATATCCACATCATGGACGGGGCAGCAGGAAACAGCATTCAGATTTTCAAAGGCAGGTGATAATTCTTTTCAAAAGTGAAAATCCGACTTGGGGACGGACAAAATGTCTGGCCGTGTTACCAAATTTTTTTTTCACCGATTACAAAACATCAGTTTGATAATTTTGTTGCAACTTTGAAACGCAGAAGGTCCTGAAGCAGCTGGTACTCGCCAAAAAGGAACGGGACCAAAGAAACGAATTTCGGACGAAGCACATGCCACGGTGAAGGATTTGGCTGTTTCACCTGTGCGACATGGAGCAATAGAGAGATGTCATTTCAGTCAACGAGAAATTGCTCGATATCTCAATATATCGAAAACATCAGTGTTTTAAATTCTCAAAGAAAGTGAACTGAAATGCTACCGTCGAATAAAATGTAACCTCCTCACTGAGCGACATCAGGATATGCGCGAAAACAAGTCGCTTGCTCTGATTGCTCGTTTTGAACCAGAGTTTGCTTGGAGAAGAGTATAGTTTTTGGACCAAGCAAGATTGTCTTTGCGACCGCATTTGAACAGACAAAATGATCGCATTTACCGAGAAGTGCATGTCAAAACTGACATACCTGAAGAAGATCTGCTTGTGGAATTTGACAATATGCAGACATCTGTTATGCTGCTGTTTCATGGTATGGCTAAACGAAGCTTCGATTTCTTGAAGGATATTGTCAGAGTCCTGAACTCAGGAAGAAAAAAACAGTAAACTAGCAAGTTTATTGTGAAGAGATGTGTCCACACTTGTTTAGCGATATATGAAATGTGATGGACAACCAAACATGGGCATGGCAGCAGGATGGTGCCAAGACTCGCACAGCAAGGGATTCAATTCAGTTTCGTCGGCAATCTACTCCTGCTTTCATTGCACCGGAAGATTGGCCTCAAAAAGTCTGAACTTAAATGTCATGGAGTACTGTGCTTAGAGCTTGTTATTAACAGAGACGCAGAACTGTTGATGTGACATACACTCTATTGATGACTTGAAAACGTGCTTAGCAAGAACTTGGAATGATATCCCACAAGTTACCCTTCAAAACGCCACACGAGCTTGGTTTCCTAGGTTAAGATGCTGCAGTGAAATACACGGACGACATTTTGAGTATCTATGAGTATAATATAACATTTGTCTTTGAAAAGCTTTGTAAAAATAAATTGTTGTTTGACAAATTTCCCACTTTTCTAGCGACCACCCTGTGTATATATATATATATATATATATATATATATATATATATGACGTCACGTTTTGTTTATTCTTTTGGATTATTAGGACTAGTGTTCTCATTTTGAGTGTTATTTTCACAACATCTCAATTGATCTAACCTTCGACCTTGTTTAGGTGTATATTGTCAAACTCTGGAAACTTTCTGTCTAACTCGGGAATCTGCATGGAATTTCAAATGGAACCTTTTATTTAATCTATCAGGGTAGCATGCTCTCATTCTGTCATCCATGATTAGATAGAAGTCCTAAGTAATTCACAAATATATTTTGAGTGCCACCCTGTACTGAGGATTGAACCTTCAACATACAGAAGAGTGTAATTTTTACAAATGAATGCCAAGATTAAAAATTCAATTCTCAGTGCAGGCAAAATAGAATGTTTTGACGTCACCGAGAAACAGATCCGAGTTTCGGAATTGTACCACTGATCATCGGAAATGTCTCCGATTGGAATCAGTTGAAAAGTACAACCATAAAGATTAACAGTAGTTATATAACGTCACATTTTGTATGTATTTTTTTGTATTAATCTTATATTTTTACAGAAGCTCTGAAACAACTTAGGTTTAACAGTTTTTGAAAAGACCAATCTGACAACCCTATTTTTGAAGGGCAAACTGCTTCAAAACAAGCCAAATTTAGCAAATTTGGAGCATAAAATTTTTTTTTTTTCCCAAACATTACTAGATTAGGCATTAAATAACCCTAAAAGGGTTGATACACCGTAAAAAAAACTATCAAACCAAACACCATGAATAAATATTTGAAGAAATAAAGAACTTGAAGCATGAAACTTTTTTTTCTTTCTACAATTATTGGATTCGGAATTAAATAACTTTAAAAGGGTTTGATATGCCGTAAAACAAAACAACTAAACCTATTTATTTATTTATTTATTTAAAACTTAGTTTTGTTTTGTTTTCATCTAGTTAGTAGTCACTGTCGAGTTAACTCCCCAATTTTTCTTTTGCGAATGACCCATATACTTGTCTGTACTCCTGAAAAAAAAAAAGCATGCAGAAAGAAACAGAACTTTTGAAAGTGCCTCATCTTTTAAGCAAAGAGTGTTAATACTTTATTGACTTTCAATTTTTTTTAAATTTATTTTTACTTTTTATCGGAAACATTTTACGCAAACTAATTCGCCTTGCCGTTTTCCATCTCTCAGAAATATAACTGTCAAATTCTTGAGTAGTTCTCATCCGTTATTTTTATTGTTTTTATTTTTTTAATTTATTTTTATTTTTTAGTTTGAACAAAAAAAAATAAATAAATAAAAAATATTGGCCTGTCAAATAAATTTGTAAAGAAAAAAAAAATGTCACATCAATGTTTGCTTTAAGTTAAATATCCCCCCCTCCCCCACACACACACCCTCCGGCAGCGGCTTTCTATCTCTTGAATCAATTTTTTGAGAATAACGGATCGTAAAAAGATGAGGAGAAAATGTCTGGCATTGATGCAAGGGATCTGAGAATTATGAGCTAGTGATAGATGCTAACATGGATTTACTGAAAATCCTATTAGGATTACAAAGAACGGAAAGATGGAAGAAAATCCTGAAGACGAGCCAGCTTCAAAGAATATATCATACTTGTTACTTTATCTTTTGTTGTTCCCATGGTTACTGCATCGTTAATTGCCATGACAAATCACACCCTATCTGAGAGCCCACCTTTCAGGCTCCTTTGCCTAACATTCACAGGCAACATGAATTGAAACAAATACAGTGAGGACATTGCCAAGGCTGCTGCAAAGAAGGTGGGCTCCCTCTACCGTGCTAGAAAATTGCTCACACCACAGAGCATCCAAACGCCACCAATTGGCCATGCATAGAGTATTGTTGTCACGTCCGGGCTGGTATATTTACCACTAGTTTCTCACTCTTAGACAGGCTTCAAAAAAAAAAAAAAAAGTCTTGAATCTAATAGGTCCCGCAAACCTCTCTCTCGCTGTCAACTAAGCTCCAACCCCTGTCCCATCGCTGCAATGTTGCATCCCTGTGCTGTTCTACAAGTATTTTAATGGAATGTACTCTGAACTTTTTGCACTTGTGTCCACCTCGATGTGCATGTTCTTGATAAATATGTTTAGCAACAAAATCTCGCCCCTTCGCTTGTAGAAGTCCCTAGATGCCGGTAAGCCTTCCACTCTAACAGCTTCTTCCCTCGGACTGCTAGTCTTGGAAATTCCCTCCCTGTTACCTGCTTCCTTGACTATACTGACATGCAGAAATTTAAATGTAATGTAAACACACATCTACCTTATCTCCACTGTAAACATAATCCCAAATAGTGACACCTCACGTCCAAGTGGCAGTATGCCTTGTTTGGAGTGAACTTGACTAAAATATACAACAAAAAACAACATAGACAGTAAATTAAAAAAAAAAAAGTGGAACAAAGCGTTTACATCAAATGATGCAAATTTGCATCCATGCTTCAGAATTGTCGCTAGAATGTTCAGATCCTACAAGATGTAGGTGAAATAAATTCTAATGATTAAAGCATCTACTACTAGTCGCTCACTCTTAGACAGGGTCCAAAAAAAGAGTCTCAAATCTAATAGGTCTCGTACTATCGTCCAAGCTCCAACCTCTGTCCCATCACCGCAATGGTACTTTCTTGTGCCTGTCTTACAAGTACTTTAATGGAATGTGCTCTGATGAACTTGTAGTACTTATGCCTCTTAGATGTACATACACAAAATCCCACCCCTTCACTGTTCTAGATGCTGGAAGGTCTTCTACTCTAATACTTTCTTCCCTCAGACTGCTAAGACTTTGGACTTTTAGATTTTTTTGTTTCCTGCTCCACTGACTGTACTAACCTGCTGAAGTTTAAATGTAATGTGAACAAACATCTTGCTGCTCAACTCCCCACAGTTCCCTGTTAGATACGATCCCAAATAGTTGCCCACCTTTTTTTTTTTTTTTTTTTTAACATGGAGGTTACCACTTATCAAGGCCCAGAAGCGACCTCGGGGATAAGGGTTATTGCGTGTACAATAATCAATGGGATAGTATCGTAGTATTAGTATTGGAGATTTGATAAAGTGTCTTACTTAAGGGGGTGGTTCATCAGGAATTTGTTTATGTTGGACTTGAAGACATCCAAGTTGTAGTCAGGTGGGAAACAGGCAAACGGAAGAGAGTTCCACAGTCATGCACTTCTAAGAAAGAAACTTTGCTCATGAAATATACGCTTTGATTTAGGCACAGATAAAGAGTGGGGAAAATTATTGACAGTGGTTTCAGCTAGACAGGTGTTTGTCTGGAAAGATTGGCGAGGAGGGGGCAGAGATTGGAACTCAGATGAACTCTTACCATGGAAGTAACGATAAAACAAAGACAGGCTTGCAATGTCTCTTCTGTGGGAGAGAGATTGCAGGGAAGAGAAAAGGGCATCCCCCACTAAGCCACAAAATCTATTTTGTATTCTGTCAAGGCAGGATAGGCTGTTTTTAGCAGCTCCTGCCCAGATGTGGCAGCAGTACTCCATCCTTGGACGTACTTCGCTTTTATACACATAGAGAATTGCATCAGTAGTGAGATATCTTCTGGAGCGGTAGAAAGATCTCACCATCTTCCCAGCGACCTTGGCAACAGAATTGATGTACGTGTTCCATTTCAGATCAGGAGTAAAGGTCAAACCCAGAAGCTTGTCAAAACATGGAGCCATCCATTTCAATTGATGCCAGATGGGGATCATAGCATTGATGATGTAAAGATACGTTTCAAATAGCAATATGCATTGTTTGAAAAAAAAGTAAGAAAAAAATTATACCCAGAATAAAGTTGTTTTTCGTTCTTGGGCTACCACAATTGCCCTCCACCTTTTTTTTTTTCTGTGGTTTCTTTTGTAGCTTCTCAGATCAGGTCTGTTGGTTTCAGTTCATCATGAAGACCGCTTTTCCAGGTCAGTTGTGGGGGAAAAAAAATTGCTGCTAAGGGGTCAAAATAGAAAACAAAACAGTTGACCTTGGCATCGTAAGTCGATTAACACATTACTCTTGCTGTTACTTTTGCACATGCGCAAATTGAAACATTTATAGCTCAAAGTCGTTTAATTTTTAATCTTTCATATCTATCTGTTGGTAGCTCAGACACTAACAACACTGGAGAGATAAATAACCACCAAGGCTGGAGTGCTAAATGTTCTGGTTTCGATTCTAGCAAATGGTACCTAAGTCAAATTTTTTTTTTTTTTAAACTTTTGAAACCATTATTATATATTGGATGATAATCCGTAGAGAATTGGCTCTCTATTAATAAGAAATCTGCATGAATTAAAATATGATATTTATACGCATTTTGCAACAGGGCAACACCTGGCGGCCTGCTAGTATACATAGATATATAATCTGGTCTTTTCTTCTCTCCTCTTCTCCGACAACAATGTAATACAAGCTTTTACAAAGCTTGTTAATTATGCGATTAGATTTGTATCACTTGTCTCTCTGCGAATCAAATTGTGTTCGCAATTAACCAAAGCTTTGAATTCTAAGGCTCACATATTTGCATGTCTATGCAGATGGACAGATGGTTGCATAAGTGAACGGACGAAAGCGATGGCTGGCTGGACAGTGAAAGATTAGCAACTACCAGTGCAACGACCACACAACACCAGCGATGCTGGATGGGACCACTGCCGCCACCGCCGCTGCTGCTTTGTATCTGTAGGCATCAATGGTGCAACTGGTGATCAATTGTAGGCCATGACCAAATGATTCATCCCCTGGCAGCCACATTCTCTGCAGACAGAAGATGCTGAGACATCCTCCTCATCCTCATCCTCACGTTGGTTATCTGTTGTTTTTTCTAATGGAATGGGAGATCTATCAGATGTCAGTGTAGACAGGTGCTGGAAGCAATCAGAAGAAATTTGTCTTTGACCACTCACTTTCCAACACAGTTATTGTTTTTTTTATTTTTATTTTTTTACTTTCCTTTGGAATTTTTACTATCAGCTCTATTCCATTGACCGAAATTGCATGATCTCTGACCATTATCGCCATTATTGTTGTAAGTTTTGGTTAAAACGCTGCATGGACTCTTTCAGTTATTGTATAAAAGACAGTTGTCTGTGTATGTGCGCCCATCTAAAAGTAAAAAACTACACAAGACACGCCCACAAAGTTGATATACTTTTTGTCAGCATTGCTTTAGACAGATTATGAAACAGTTTTTTAAGTCTTTTTGTAATTCATATTATTTGGATTATTGTTCTTATCATGAGTGTTTCAGTCGATGTTACCTCTGACCATCATCAGGTGTAGCTTATCGAACGTGGACATCTTTCTGTTGAACTTGGTAATCTGCACAGAATTTCAAATAGAACCCTTTATTTAAGCCACTGGGATAGCTTGCTCTCGCTCTGTCAATCATGACTGGGTAGAAGTCCTAAGTGTGTGTGTGTGTGTGTGTGTGTTTGTGTGGAATGGCACTAACCCTATTCAGGTTTAACTGGCTTCCTCTGAAGGAGGAAGTTTCATGGGAGTATGAAGAGTATGAAATTCACAAGCGGTCCCCTGTCGCATGTATATCCCCGTTAGGGGGGATGACAATGTTAGGTTTTTGCAACTTTTACAGGGAGATGTCAATGTCCTTCTACATACAGTGCCTGAAATTCCCAAATTGGTCCCCCATTTTAGTAATGGCCAGGTTCAACATTGCTTAATTTTGGTGATCAGACAGAAACCGGTGTATCAACGTGATTATGCCGATTATGACCTATGGCGTAGTGGATAAAGTACTTGGACAAAATTCAGTTGTAAGTTAGACTCTTCTAGAGGTTGAAGGTTCAATTCTCAGTGCGGGTGACTCAAAATACAATTATGATTTCTACTCCGTCATGGCTGATGGAACGAGAACATGCTTCGTTATGCAAATAACACTCAAGATGAGAACACTAATATGAATAATGCTAATAAAAATTATCAATCCTCATCTAAAAAAAATCAGAAACATAATTCCTTTTTTTAAATAGTCCCTTGTTTTTAGGGGTGGGAAAAACTTTACATTTAAAGAAATTTTTTTTTTTTACTCCGTGAACCTTAAATATGAAATGGCTCTTTTTGTTCTGATATTAGAAAATGTAATACAGTAGAAACCTGATACGGTGACCCTAAGATACATTTTTTTCAGGTTACAATGTGGAATATGATGTTTTTCCGACCCCTGGTTATGGTTTTTACACCCACCTTACGGTGTTATTTATAATTTTATTTGATTATATACATGTATATTATATACTGTACAATATTTTGTTACTAATTTTTAATGCCGTATCCCGGGGTTCTACTGTATATTTTTTAACATAGTTCCCTTGCATTGTGGTTGTCTAATACACAATGCTTTAATCAAACTACATTTTTTTTTTTTTTTTTTTTTTTTTATATTACATTTTCACCCCAAACAGGGCACATTGCCACTTTGTAGGCTACTATCAGGGGCAGCAACTACTGGGGTACTATGTAGGGATTTGGGCAGCAAGATGTTGGTTCACGTTGCACTTGAACTTCTGCACGTCAGTACAGTTGGAGAAGCAGGGACCTGGAATGGAATTCCAAAGTTTAGCGGTTCTGGGGAAGAAACTACTGGAGTAGAAAGATCTTTTACATCTAGGGATCTCTACTGTGTGGGGGTGGGATTTTGCAGCCTGTCGGGTCTGTCGATGTCGTGGGGGCACAAGTGCTTGCAGTTCGTCAGAGCATTCACCATTAAAATACTTGTAGAACAGGCAGAGGGATGCAACGTTTCGTCGATGGGACAGAGGCTGAAGCTTAGATGCCAGTTCAGAGCCTATCAGATTTGCGACTCTCTTTTGAACCTTGTCAAGGAGCGAGAGACTAATAGCCGATGCACCAGCCCAAATATGACAGCAATACTCCATACATGGGCGAATTATTTTTCCTTTTAAATTACTTTAATTTTTTATAATTTTTAAAAAATTATTTTATCTATTTTTTTTTTTAATGATCTCTAGCGAACAATTTGTCATCAATTTTGAGATGAGGATTGGTTATTCCTATTTGGATTTTGCAATAAAAAAAAAAGTGTTAATAGGCAGGCAGGCTCAAACTCGCACTGCAAAGAAGGAAAAAAAATGTGAAAAAGAGGATAGTAAATTAAATGAGTTGGTAATTAACTTTTGCTCGGGTGGAGGATATTGACACAAGGATGAAATAAAAATATTTTAAAAAAGATAGAGAGAGAGGTATAATAATCAACCAATCAGAAACTTCCAAAGTTACTTTAAAAATTGTTGAATTTTGGATTCCATCAGTTCGCCATCGTCTCTGTCACGAACCTGCACTTGATTCTTTGCAGCCATCTTTGTTACTAGAAATTGCTTAACACTCAAGATCGGAACTGCATTTGATTCTTCACCGCCATCTTTGTTACTAGGAATTACTTAACACTCAAGAATGGAACTGCATTTGATTCTTCGCCGCCATCTTTGTTATTAGGAATTACTTAACACTCAAGATTGAAACTGCATTTGATTCTTCGCCGCCATCTTTGTTACTAGGAATTACTTAACACTCAAGATTGAAACTGCATTTGATTCTTCGCCGCCATCTTTGTTACTAGGAATTACTTAACACTCAAGATTGAAACTGCATTTGATTCTTCGCCGCCATCTTTGTTACTAGGAATTACTTAACACTCAAGATTGAAACTGCACTGAATCTTCGCCGCCATCTTTGTTTAACATAATGTCTCAAAACTTAACAGGGATTGAACTCGAAAACATAGGTTAATTAGTTTTCCACACTAACCATTATGCCAAAGAGGATAGTGAATTCAATGAGTTGGTAATTAACTTAAGAAGTATAGGAGTCGCCACGCTTCTTTTAAACTGACCGGAGATCAGATTAGCTTCCCGCTTTCTGTCATTTTATTTATTTGCTTCCCCACAAAAGCAGATTAGACGCAAGGTCTTTTTAATGTGGGGGAAAACCAGCTCCCCCAAAAAAGGGGGCACTCTGGCAGTATCCAAATAAATAGTAATTGTTTCAGTATGAAGGGTTTCCCCTGACGAAGGACCAATTAACTTAAGTGAAGCATCAGAAATCCTGGCCCGAAGGCCTAGAAATGCTTTGCTGCGTTTTTGAACAGTTTCGCTTTATACAAAAAAGCCAAACAAACAGCCGAGATCACGCCACAGTGGGAAATTTGTTTAACTCGATCAAGAAAAAGAAAAGAAAGGATATCCGTTTGCGAATGCGAGATATTATGCAAAAACTTCTCGTGGAATCTAAACGGCATAAGAAGCCTGATGCAAAAAGCCTTTCGCAGACATACACAAACGCTCGCGCCCATTTTGCCTTTTATATATTTGACTAGCGTGGTTGCCTGGCGTTACCCGGGTGTTTGTAGGTATGTGTTAAGACAAAAAAAGTTTTAGTAGGCAGGTAAGCTTGAACCCGAACCCTTGACATGAAGGTGGAAAAGAAAGTGTGAAAAAACCTGACATCTTACTGCTCGGCCATGACGGGACAGGAACTGAAAAGCGTTCTAATTTAACGAATAAAAAGTTAAATGACAGGTGCATAAATTTAATGAGGTCAAACATCACGCGATAGGGGAAACTTTACTTTGGCTGCAAGCCAGTTTTGTTTGTTTCCTCCAAGATGTTGGGGAAAAGCAGCTCTCCATATGATATGACAGGTTTTGGCCGTATTGATCAAACCTCATTGCTTTCTGGACGTTCCGGGCACGAGTGCCAGGAAGATTTGTTTGCTATGGATTCAGTTTCGCTTATATACAGAAAAGCCAAACAAACACAAGAAAAGAAAAAAAATATCACTAAAATAGCATGTAAAAGTTACCCAAATAAAATAGCATGTAAAAGTCACCCAAATAAAATAGCATGTAAAAGTTACCCAAATAAAATAGAATGTAAAAGTTACCCAAATAAAATAGCATGTAAAAGTCACCCAAATAAAATAGCATGTAAAAGTTACCCAAATAAAATAGAATGTAAAAGTCACCCAAATAAAATAGCATGTAAAAGTTACCAAAATAAAATAGAATGTAAAAGTCACCCAAATAAAATAGCATGTAAAAGTTACCCAAATAAAATAGCATGTAAAAGTTACCCAAATAAAATAGCATGTAAAAGTCACCCAAATAAAATAGCATGTAAAAGTCGCCCAAATTAAAAATAGCATGTAAAAGTTACCCAAATAAAATAGAATGTAAAAGTTACCCAAATAAAATAGCATGTAAAAGTTACCCAAATAAAATAGCATGTAAAAGTTACCCAAATAAAATAGCATGTAAAAGTTACCCAAATAAAATAGCATGTAAAAGTTACCCAAATAAAATAGCATGTAAAAGTTACCCAAATAAAATAGCATGTAAAAGTTACCCAAATAAAATAGCATGTAAAAGTTACTCAAATAAAATAGCATGTAAAAGTCACCCAAATAAAATAGCATGTAAACGTCGCCCAAATAAAATAGCATGTAAACGTCGCCCAAATAAAATAGCATGTAAAAGTCACCCAAATAAAATAGCATGTAAAAGTTACCCAAATAAAATAGCATGTAAAAGTTACCCAAATAAAATAGCATGTAAAAGTCACCCAAATAAAATAGCATGTAAAAGTTACCCAAATAAAATAGCATGTAAAAGTCGCCCAAATAAAATAGCATGTAAAAGTCGCCCAAATAAAATAGCATGTAAAAGTTACCCAAATAAAATAGCATGTAAAAGTTACCCAAATAAAATAGCATGTAAAAGTTACCCAAATAAAAGATGCACACAACCTCGTTTCGTGAATCGTAGATATTATAGTCTAAGCAAAAGAATGAATTGAATTTGTTCCACAAGTCCAAATCCTCTATATATCAAGTTTCAAGTCTGTAGACCAAAAATTTGGTAAAACAGTTTGGTAGAGACCGTTCTTTTCACAGACTAGGCTTGTTAAATATACCGGGTGATCCGAATATAACTCTCTATTCTAAAATAAAACTATAATATGTTTTTGAAGTATAATTTCTCCAATTAATGAATACGAGAAGAAAGGATATTACATGAACTTTTATTTAAAATTCAATATGGCCACCACCATTCACCACCAGACTTTCAAGTCGACCGTGAACCGCATCAACTGATTTCACAAGAAACTCTTGCAGGATGGAACTAATAACTAGGGCTATGACAACAGCATATTCTTTTCATTGTTTTGACTCTCGAGTATATATCCGACATAGTTAGACACAGTTAATCAACAGAGAACCACATCACTCTCTATAAAAGCATCTAAGATATGAACGGATACACACTCGAGAGTCAAAACAATGAAAAGAATATGCTGTTGTCCTAGCCCTACTAATAACTTCTCGTATTCTACCTTCAAGCTTAAAACAAAATTCATATAACAGATCCGAAAAGAAAACAAAAGCAAAGATTTAATTCCTATACATAAAATGACACACACAAAAAATTGAGAAACATATTTAAAGCATTTGAATAAATTATAGTTATTTTACAGTAGGGAGTTACTTTCAGATCAATCTGTACATATATATATATATGTATTTTAATGGCGAATGCTCTGACGAACTGCAGACACTTGTGCCTCCACGCACGACGTAGACACCCTCGACAAACCCGACAGGCAGCTTAATCCCACCCCCACACAGTAGAGATCCCTAGATGTAAAAGATCTTTCTACTCCAGTAGTTTCTTCCCCAGAACCGCTAGACTCTGGAATTCCATTCCAGGTCCCTGCTTGCCTAACTGTACTGACATGCAGAAGTTCAAGTGTAACGTGAACCGACATCTTGCTGGCCAAATCCCAACATAGTGCCCCAGTAGTTGCTGCCCCTGATAGTAGCCCCCTACACCAAAGTGGCAATGCGCCTTGTTTGGGGTGAAAATGTAATTTTAAAAAATATATATATATGTGTGTGTGTGTATTTGTAAGTGTTTCTGTGTCTAGTTTAATTTTCTTCCATCTCAGAAATTATATTTGTTATCCATAACTCTCAAAGGAACTTATTAATTTTCCTTGATCGTCGTCTCATAAATAATTTCACTTAATGTCAACTCTTGCTACCGTCAAGATGTTTTTTTTTTTTTTTTTTTTTTTTTAGTATCTCTTTATTAAATTGAGGATCTCGTATATCCTAGGAGAACCCTACTCTTTATTTATAAAGAAATACTTGATGAAATAAAACATTTTTTGTTGCCCCCCCCCCGACAAAAGGAGGGTGGACCTGTAAATTCACCCTTGTCCGTTCGTCCGTTCATCTGTATGCACTTATTTCAATAACTATGTCTTGGAATTTTTTGAAATTTTTGCACAAACATTAAACAGGATATGAGTAAAAAAAAGTAACAGAACAGATTTTCCGGGAAAACTCCGGTTGCTCTCCCCCCCATCTATTTCGCAGTTTTATGTGGTGCTGAATTTAAATTTAAATATGTTAAGGACTTAGAGACTTTTGGGGCTAAATGGGGTGGGGGTGGGATGATGGATTTAGTCATTTTTCTTTTTCTTTTTTTTTTGCATGGTGCAGAACTCAAATTTACATATGTTAAGGCCTAAAACTGCATCGTAGGTTCATTTTCACCAAGATTTGACACCCCCTGGGAATTTTTAGGGCTAAATAGTGGGGGGGGGGCAATACTGAACCTAGTTATTTTTTTTATGCCTCGTTCACTGTGCGCTTACGGGGGACCATGCATGCTTCACTTGTTTTTTCTAAATTACACGGTGCCTTCAATAAGTTTCCGACTTTTTTTGTACAGACATTTAAGATTGTCGTAGACTCTTGAAAATTCAGTATGTTATTGCTATATATCTTATGAGATGACTGACCAATTTTTATGATTACAGGCTCAAATGGATAGCTACAACAGGAATTGGAATACACCCTACTAAAGCCTGATTAGCACAGCTGGTGAATTTCAAAAATGCAATGTGGACGTGATGACACTTTAGAAGAACGATATGCAATAAAATTCAGTTTTAAACTTGGAAAAAATGCCACAGAAACGTATGGAATGCTTCAGACTGCTTTTGGACCATCTAGCATAAAACGAACATAAGCTTTTGAGTGGCTTAAGAAATTCAAGGAAGGCAGGGATTTTGTGAAGGATAATGAGAGGTGTGGGAGGAGTAAGGAAGTCAGAACACCAGAGTTAATTGGCTAAATTAAGAATTTCATGGAAAAGAACCGGCATGTGTCTATAGAGACAATAAGTGCACAGTTTGATGTCAGTGTGGGAACTGTACACAAAATTATTTGTGAGAAACTGAAGATGCAGAAGATTTGCGCAAAGTTTGTCTCAAGGGTGCTTCATCCTTGTCACAGACTATTTGACCAAAATGAGCATCAAGACAGTTCCTTACCCTCCTTATAGTCCAGACCTAGCTCCCTGTGACTTTTGGTTATTCCCTAAGCTCAAGGAAAACCTTAGCGGTTGTCGTTATGAGACAATTGAGGAAATGAAAGAGGCTGTGACGAGGGTCATTGACACACTCACACAAGAGGATTTCCTTGAGGTCTTCCAGAAGTTGTTGGAATGGTACAACAAGTGCATTGCAGCCGTAGGAGATTACTTTGAAGGGGACTAGAGTTTAATGTTTGATAAAAGTGCCCATATGTAAAATGTCTGAAAACTTATTGAAAGGTATCTTGCAAATATATTTCGATATTCATATGATGCTGATTGTTGTCATCATTAAAAATCTGGTTGATCTAAACGTAAATTTGTGCACAATTACATAAATATGTTTTAATGTCTGATATCTTTTCTATTTTGGTTTTCAGTTGTGATTTACAAAATCTGAATTGCGAATGACCTTTTCCACTTGCATGCATTTCATACTGATCTCATGTCCTTAGTCGCGTCTGTTTTATTTATTTATTTTTGGTCTGCTTTGATTGGAGTCACTTTCCAAACTATCCACATTGCTTATTCATTAGATCACATCCGATAAGAGATGAAATACATTCATGAATTTTTAGACTTATTTTAACTTGATGTCCTTCCATAACTTGATGTCCTTCCATAACTTCCATGATAATGTATGTCTCTTAGGTCATTCTTCTGGAAAACGTTAACGTTGGTGTGGTGCCATTTCAGCTCATAGATACAAGACATGTAGAGTCGAAGCAAGAGAAAATTCATTGATGTAAGAGGTAGAGCAAATTTATCGCTACAGCAGTTTGTGCTTAAGTAAAATCCTTTGCATTAGGAATCTAAGCCGTGTCAACTCCTTTGCATTAGGAGTCTGAGCCGTGTCAACTCCTTTGCATTGGCAGTCTGCACACCATACCCTATACTTTCCAAATTCAATTTTTTAAGATCATGAGACCTAAACCTGTCCTTAAAACTCAAAGTACACATTCATTGTATCATTGTCATATCATTTCTTTTTTGTGCAACACATATTCTCAACACTCACTGGTTAACTTATACTTACATCATTCCATTGCACGCGTATGCTTGATAGACTCTAATCTTGGTGAACATGGTTAGCACTCTGCTGATTTATAATGGCAGAAATTCCATCAATTCCTTACTCTTGCAACAGCACTAGTACCTGCGGCACCCTGTGCTCTAATGGTGTCACAAAGGTAACAAAACTACATTTGTGACATTTGTATTTCAAAATCTTTTTATGTTTTTTATTTTTGTTTTTTTTCCCCCCTATTTTCACCGCAAAGGCATATTGCCACTTGGAACATAACGTGCTTCTATTTGGGATCAGGTCTTACAGGAGACTGTTGGGGATTTGAGCAGCGAGATTTCTGTTCACATTGCATTTAAACTTTTGCATGTTAGTACAGTCAGAGAAGCAGGGAACGGGGAGGGTTTTTCAAAGTCTAGCAGCCTGCAGGAAGGAACAATTAGAGTAGAAGACTTATTGACTATCGACACATAATAGTCCTTATCCATGAAATTCTTTATTTGGCCAATCAGCTCTAGAGTTCTGACTTACTTACTCCTCCTACACCTCTCTTCATTCTTCACAGACTCCTTACCTTCCTTATCTTATGCCACTTAGAAAACGGTGCTCGATTCATGCAAGATGGTCCAAAAATAGGTTGAAGCCTTCCATACGTTTCTGTGGCATTTGTTCAAGTTTCAAACAGAATTTTATTGCATATCCTATTTCTAAAGTGTTCTCACGTCCATATTGCACTTTTGAAATTCACCAGCTATGACAACCAGGCTTTAGTAGGGTGTATTCCAATTCCTGCTATAGTTGTTCATTTGAGCCTGGAATCATAAAAATTGGTCAGTCATCTCATAAGATGTATAGCAATAACATATTGAATTTTCAAGAATCTGTCTGCAACAATTTTAAATGCCTGTTCAAAAAAAAATATTTGTGGCACCACCTCATACAGCATCTTTTATTCCTAAATAGTCATCCATCTGATTGGATCAACGTTGCTTAACTTTTGGTGTGTCAGTGTGTCAATGTGGTTTTGGTTAATTTGAAGGAAAATACTTTTTTAAATCTCATTTCTTAAAGAAATTTATAACACAAATAGTTAATAAATACATGAATTGTATATATAGTAAGTGCTTGTATATATTTATTCATTTTTTTTTTTCGTTTTCAATACTGACAGCCGTCACAATAAATTATGAGTTGGCTGATTTTCTTCCTCTCTCTCAATAAACCATTCACCTGAAATCTACTTACGAGATAATCATTGCAGATGAAACCAAAAAGCGCAGCTTGCTTTCTAAATATTTCTTTGAAAAAAAAAAAAAAAATATGGCGCATAAGCGCTGCTGCTCGTTCATGCATGGCCAGTGTTTGTGATTGATGTTCCGTTCTTGGAGTCTAAGCAATGTCTAAAGCTGAACGAAGAGACAGTTCCGACAACTGATTTTTCAATTCGAGCATAATTGCAATGTTCATATAAAGATGGTTGCTTATTTTGTTTTTAGTCTCTGGAATTTTATCCAGCAAATAACATCTCGTATCTGGCCTTCGGGGGCGGGGGGACGATTTATTTATGTATGTTCATATTTATTTAAAAAAAAAATCGATTTGGGAATCTTAAGTAGGACAACCCTTGGAATGAATGTAGTATTATGGTGATTGAAGATTCTAGCTAGGAAAATGATAGATACGTATATAAGGTACAATGATGAGGATGACCATAGACGCCACTTCCACAACATTTTTGAATGGCCTGGTGCCTAATTTATTTTTGTGTTTTTCATAAATAAATTTTTCAAAGTGTAGTATCTGTTCTGATGCTACATTTAAGTTCATTTGTCTTTAGTTAATATAGGCGAAACCCTTCTATACTAACGCAATTTTTATTTTTACCTCCTTCCAAAGTGTTCCTTTTTTTTGGCGAGGGGGGGGGCGTGAGCTGGACCCCACCACCCATTAAAAATGACCTTGTGTCACATTTTGCTCTCCTGACAAAGCAAATTTTTTTTTTTTTCTGGCCTTCGGTTAAGATCAGAGTGTAGTATTTGTGCTGATGCTTATTTTGTTCTTAGTTAATGTAGAGGAAACACCCTTCTATACTAAGGCAGTTTTTTTTTTTCCTACTTCCAAAGTCCCCCTTTTTTGTGAGGGGGGGGCGCTATTACCCCCCCCCCTCCCCCTGCCACATTAAAAATGACCTTGTATCACTTTTTCTCTTGTGGGAAAAGCAAATAAAATAGCAATAACATCTTGTTTGATTTTTTTGTATATATGTTTTCATTTTATCTGTTTTTAATTCTAATTGTGTACCAGTTATAAACGTGGATGCATGGTATAAAATTAAAAAACACACACACATTAAATAAACTACAGAGTGTTCCAAAAGTCTTGGGCACACTTCAAATCCTCATATCTGCTTGAGTCTGATGACTTCATTTTCCAAGAGGATAGGATGCCACCACATTGTAGCCTCAGGGTTAGACAGTTTCAGAACACAACCCTGTCAGACAAATGGATTGGACGGTCTGGGCAAGATGATCACGATCTCATAGCCTGGCCTCTCAAATCTCCAGATCTTATACCCTGCAATTTTTTTTTTTTTGTGAGGATTTGTGAAAGAGCTTGCCTATGTATCTCTCGTTCCAAGCTGAAGGTTCAAATAACAGAAACTGTTGCAACCATTGACAACATAATGCTGGGACGCGTTGGACAAGAATTGGACTATCAGCTTGATGTGTGTCATGTGACCAATAGTGTTCACATTGAACATCTTTGAACATTCCATGAAAAACTTGAGATTACAAGCTTTCTGGATATACCAGATGCGTTTTTATATCTTAATAGTTCTCGAGATATTCAATGTCAAAATGTGTCCAAGACTTTTGGAACATCCTGTATCTGCACTGCTACGTTCCTTGGATATTTTCTCAGTGAAATGAAAAAGAATATTTCATGCTAGCAGAACCCATGGAAATTCCACGAAATGAGAAATATATTGAATCAACAAACATGTTTCGATATCGACCTTTTTAATGCCAAATGTTGAAATCTTGACCTTTTTTGAAGCAGTTTAGCCTTCAAAAAATTGTATTTGGCCTTTTTCAAAGCATAACGTATGGACTAAGGAAAGAACAAGTAGCATATTATATAGATATTCAGAAATAAGGCTACGTCAAAAGGTGGTCATTTTTGTCCAGGGTTTCCATATTGACCTTTTTAAAACCAAATTTCTGGAATTTGGCATTTTTTAAACCAAATTTCTGGAATTTGGCTTTTTTTTTAAAAGCAGTTTAGCCTTCATTAATTATATTTGACCTTTTTAAAAGCATTACATACAGAATGGAAGGATTGATTACTGTATACGCAATAACTCTGTGGCTTCCATCCTTGATAAGCGGTGACCTCCATGTAAAAAAAAAAAAAAAAAGCAGAAGAATGCTGAGACACCAAAGTTCTAGGACCCTACAAAAGGTTGTTATGGCACTAGTATGCATGTAGAAAATTGTACCAATGAAATTGCAATTATTGATATCATAAGTTTGTGAGGATTGAGTTTGCCATTTACTTACCTCTCCACGAGGGCAAAAAGTAGTTTTTTTAATATAAGGAAAATCCAGCTTCCAAATAAGGGCATCTGGATTGGAATGAAAATAAAAATTGCCTCAGTCCGGGAGGACTCCTCATTCACTATTCGTGAGAATCGAGTTCACAAAAGAAAATTCTGGTACTTGTGCAGTTACTGACCTGTTTTTTCATGAATGTTACCCAGCAGCTTATGTAGATCGCCGAAATATGGCGAAAACGCTCAGTCAATGAAAAATCGATTGGCAATACAACATTACAAATGTATGTGTTTTGGGAATGAAAACCTCACCAGACAACAGTTAATAAATTGGAAGAATTTTTTTTTTTTTTTTTTTTTTTTATTATTGTGTAATTAATTAGTTCTAATCAGTGCCTGGCATATCCTGGCGATTTATGTAAACTGCCGGGATATGCCAAAGAAAAATCACGAAAATACGGGTCAGTAAATACAGAAGTACCAAAATTGTTTAGACTTTAGGTTTGATAAAATGTTGCTTGGTTGAAGCTCACAAGTGCAACTTCGTGGACGGTCAAGGGGTCAGCTCAAAGTTTAGCTTTAGGCACAGATAGTCAGTGGGGGGGGGGAAATTGTTGATAATGGTTGTAGCTAATCGAGTGTGTTTTGTGAAAGTTTAGCAAGGGGAAGACCATTGATTGGAGCTCAGACGAGCACCTGCCATAAAAATAACGATAGAGCAGAGACAGGCTCACAACGTCTCTTCTGTGGGTAAGAAGTTGCAGGGAAGAGAAAAGTCTGACTTTTTTTTTTTCATTAGGAATTTGTTAACGTTGGACTTGAACACATCCAAGTTGTAGTCCGGTGGGAAGCAGGCAGACGGAACAGAGTTTCACAGGCGTGCAGTTCTAAGAAAGAAGTTTTCTTCATGGAATCTACGTTTAGGTTTAGGCACAGATAAAAAGTGCTAGTTTTAATATAAAAACAGTAAACGGTTATTCCTTGTATTATTATGATTATTGTAATTCTGTTGTTAACGAGTCTGGAAATTGGGATGGAAGGCAAATAAAGCTGATGGACAAAAATGAAGAAAATTAGATTAAACACAGTAAAAAGACTAAAACAAATCGCTAAAAGTTGTCATTTGAATGACAAAAAAAATATTCCTCTTTCTCTCTTTTTCTTCCTCTCTCTTTCTTTTCTTTTTCTCTCTCTCTCCCTCTTTCTCTCTTTTTCTATATCTCCCCCTTTCTCTCTTTCTCTTTCTTTCTCCCTTTTCTTTCTCTGTCTCTCTCTCTCGTTTTATCTTTCTCTCGCTTTCTACCTCTTTTTTCTCTCTCTTTTTCTTTCTATTTTTTCTCTCTCTCTCTCCATTTGTGATTCTCGTTTTCCCTTTCTCTCACTGTCTCTCTCGCTGCCTCTATCGCTTTCTCTCTCTTTTCTCTCTCTCTCTCTCTCCCTCTCCCTCTCCATCATTCCTTTTATGTGGATGATCCTGACTTTATGATAATCAAATTCTTTTCCTTATCTTCTTTGAATTTCTATTTTTTTTTTTTTTTTTTTTTTTGTGAGGGATGGGGTTGTCAGGAAAAAGTCTAATCAAATATGGGAACAGATGTAACGTAGGTCAGTTCTGTTGACACATTGCAAATTGCTCTGTGGATATTTCGTGTGTTTTTTTTTTGTTTTTTTTTTTCGTTCTCGTAGACCATAATAACGTAAAGAATTTTTTTTTATTAAATTACAAATAAGTCATTATTTGCTTTCGTGGTTTAATTTCGTCTCAGCAACTAATACAAAAAAACAACAACAAAAAACGCCTTTTGAAATCAACTGAACATAGACCTTTTCGCCTTACTTCCTCTTTCTCGCAAAAGATATCGTGTGACTATTTCTGTTCTGTCAATACTTTTATGGCAGGTGCTCGACTGAGCACCGATCTAATTGTCTTTCTCCGCAAACACCAAACTAGATATTTTTCCCATCACTAACTGGTCATCTGCATCATGTATCTTTGCACCCCACTAAACATGTAGCATCATGCATGTTTTACAGTGCATCATTACTCCATGGCTGAGTGGGACAACTTCTATTCATATCTGAATCACTCCTACCCTTCATGTTTGAAAAGTATGTGTTCTCTATAGCATCCAACTTAACCTACGGTCGATATAGACCAGTGCTTTTAAACCTTTTTTCTTGAGCGGAACCCCAAAGAAACATTCCACTGGTTCATGGAGCCCTTATGCAATAATTTAGTTGTCTTATGCAAAAAAAAAAAAAAAACAGCATTTAAAAAAATAAAATGAAATGAAAATACTCATGTTCGAAGTATTGTACATGTTTTTTGTACAAGAAATGAAAACAAAATTGTACATATTTATCTCTATAACATCCAACTTAATCTAATGTCGGTATAGACCAGTGCTTTTAAACATTTTTGCTCAAGCAGAACCACATAGAAACATTCCACTGGCTCGTGGAACCCTTATGCAATAATTTAGTTGTCTTATGCAAAAAAAAAAAAAAACAGCATTTAAAAAAAAATTAAGATGAAATGAAAATACTCGTATGATTTTTAGTACAATGATTCTTTTAGCCTTGACTGTATAATAAGGATATATAAAAGCAAACCTAATAGTGGTAAGACAAATTAATTTTTCAAATATAATGAGTTTAATTATGTAAAATTTAATATATTTAAACAATAAATAAAAAAAATATGCATATAATAATAAAATAGGTTTTTAAAATTGAATTTAACATTCTGTTTATTTGTTCCTTGTTCTAATTTAAAAATTGCGAAACCTTTGGACGGTACTGGGGGAGTCCTAAGGTTCTGCGGAACCCTGGTTGAAAAGCACTGGTACAGACAGTTACCTACCCTCCAAAAACTTCCGGCAGAAACCAAATAGCCAGCTGTGGTACATACCTGAATGTACCGCTGTTATTGCACACAGAAATCACTATTTCAATTGCTTTCAATGAAATAGATATTTTGAAATTAAAGCTGACAGTGAGAAAGGACCTTTTTGCCATCTTACTTCCTCTTTGTTACAGAAGAGACATTTTTCTGCTCTATCATTATTTTCATTGGCTCCAATGGAACCCCAATCTATCTCTATCTGGAGCTCCATTATTTTCATTGGCTCCCATGGAGCTTCAATCTATGCCCCCCCCCCGTGAAACATTTGCAACAAATACTTGTTATACTTCTGTTATTTTTTTATCTGCGCCTAAAGCTAAACGAAAATTCTATGAGCAAAGTTTCTTTCCTAAAACTGCCCGTCTGTAGAAGACAATACCATGGGAATGCTTCCCGGATAATTATAACATGATCATTTTCAAGTCTAATGTAAACAAATTCTTGTTGAGCCGTCCTTTTAAATAACCAAACCCTACCCAAGTTCCACCATTACTGATCATCGCACTGTTGTCTCACCGTCTACCCGACAATCATACACCTTAAGTGACCTTTGGATCTTAATAAGCGGTGACCCCCCCCCCCCGCTCCCATCCCATCCCAGTAAAAAAAAAAGTACATCTAAATGAGATGTAATTTCCCTATCCACCCTCGTAGGGATAGTGGACCCCCCCCCCAAAAAAAAAAGAAGAAAGGTCCACTCACTATGATGCTGTAAATCCCAAAAAGGAAGCAAAATTGATCTCACTTATGTCACATACTTTTATTTTTTGTTGTTTTACAAAGGAGTCACTACTTATCAAGGCCTGGAGGCCATTCGAGGATAAGGGTTTAAGAGTTTACAGTAGTCAATGGGGCAATATCATAGTAATCATTAGAAGTGTAAATTTGGTAAATTGGATTACTTAAGGGGAACGGCTCTTCAAGAACTTGTTTACATTGGACTTGAAGACGACCATATGGAAAGCAGGTAAACGGAAGAGAGCTCCACAGGCGCGCAGTTCTTTGTTCATGGAATCTACGGCTAGGTTTAGACACAGATAAAGAGTGGAGTAAATTATTGATAGTGGTTTCAAATAGACGAGTGTTTTTGCATGAAAGTCAGGCTGGGGAGGACCATCCTCTTATGACGTTATATACTGTAACGTATACATGATTCTAGTCTGTTAATTTCTAATGGAATTTTTCACCATTCTAACCTTCTGTGGGAAATTATCGCTTTAACATTATTTTTACACGTCTGTGTCCAATCTTGCTACACAGATGCTGCACTTCGAAATGAGCCGGTATCGTTCTTGTCATTTTTACTGTGAGATGATGACTCATCTAAATATTGACCAGGATTAATGTTGCTTAACTAATGGAGTCAAATGAGACTTGATATTTAAGATGATTTAAAATGAAATAAAAGTAGAATAATATATGAGGAGAATTGATTTATTCTTCCAAAACCAAAAATAAGAATCAATGTTTGTAGCAATCAACTGTCGGCCATAAATCTTTCTTTTGAATCTTTTCATTTCAATGAAGATTGCTTTTTTTTTTCTCTCCTTGTCTTGTACGACTCTCTTGAGAATTGAAGGGAGAAATAAAAGAAACTGGATCTATGTCTTTTTTATTGAGGGACATATATATACTAGCAAGGAGACCCGACATTGCCCGGGATTGAATGATGATCAACGAATGTTTCACACTCCCATATTTTTATTGCGATTGAAATCGGTGAAATCGCCCATTTTTAAATCAAATCGATTGATTGGCTGATCTAGTTGGGGGACCCATTGCGGTTTACAAGGAGGAAGCTTCATATGCCTCCTCGCAATTACTTAGTCCACGATACATTTTAGTTTACATTGCACTGTAGAGAACCTACTATTCGTTTTATAAAATTATTTTTATATTTAATGGTTTGAACTAAAGTTTAAAATGCAAAAATCAAGTATCATTTAGATAGAAACATGCATTTCAAACGTGCTCCTGTTATATCAAAGAACCTACTGTTGATTTCATATGCCTGGTCTTACTACTTGTGCGATGATAATGGCTTGAATTTAAGTTTAGAATGAAAAGTCAAGTATCATGGTGCAGTTGTGTTTTAAACAGAAACATTCATTTCGAACGCACCCCTGTCAAATCAAAGAGCCTATGCTGATTTTATATATCGGGCCTTTCAGCTTGTGTGATAATAAAACTTCTCAAATGCAATTGTGATGTTAGGCAGTATAAGGTGTTAACTTTGGTCAAAATTGCCTGTTCCTTCTTTCATTGGATTATTTTAATTATCAGTACTTATTAATGGCATTCAGTGCTGATTCAGGAGAAGTGTGGTTGAGGATTGCACAATCCTTGCCTCACAATTACATGCGCATCTACCTTTGCAGGGAGTATTCATTGTTTCTTGAGACTGCACGGAAGCATTACATCATAATAATTATATGATGATGATGATAACCTAAGACGTTGATATTTAGTTCTGTTCTTCTTCTTCTTCTTAGCTGTTTTAGGGATGTTGACTTCAACTATAGTTGCTGTTCTCCCCCTCCTGTCCCAGGTTTAACAGCTTCGTTTATGTATGCGTACATATGTATGTGCATGAATGGTTCAATTGTGAATAGTGTTGGAACAATTAATCAGAATTGGAAAAATCAAAACATTTTTTGGGGTATCGGAATCAGAATAATTGTGCCAAATTTCTGATACCAAATTCTTTCAATCGCCTTTATTTTGTCTTTGTTTAAGACTTAACTTTCCATTACTGGTACTAATGATCAAATAATTATTATTTATGTATTTTGAACTAACAGTAAAACTAAAATCTAGAGCCCCCCCACCCCCACTACTCACAAGTGCATTTTAACGTTCCTTTAAAAGTATATGCACATAATACACGGGTATTTACAGTAATCGGACCCCCCCCCCACCCAAAAAAAAAAAAAAAAATTATAGCTAAATATAAAGATGGTTTAAAAAAATTGGAATCAAAAATTTTAAACAAAATTGGTAATTGTATCAGATTCGGGGAAAATATTGGAATCGTCCCATCACTAATTTTGGAGTAAAGAAGTTTTTACTTTTGTCATTAGCAACAAATAAGAAAGTAAATAAAAATACTTTAAAAACTCTCTGAACTAAATATAAACAGGTGCCCTTCTGTTGGAAGTCAAAATGCCTCAACATCTATTTTTAGATAAAAAAAAAAAAAAAGAAATGAATTTTTGTTCTTTTTATACAAAACTATTCCAGTAATTTCGCCCTCTTCAAGTAGTCATATATACTAGCAGAACCCGTGGAAATTTTTTAAAACACATTATAAATAAAATTAATAAAAAATAAAATAAAACAAATTACGACGAATTTAAAACAATTTTTTGACAAATTCTTTTTTAAATATTTGAAGCTAAAAAGAATTGGTTTTAAAAATTTAGATTTTTTTTTAATGAATATTCAACACACAAAACATTTATATTAATTTATTTATTGTGGACTATTATTCACATCTTTATTAGACGTTTCGGCCAACTATTCCTCTGGCTTTCGTCAGGTGGTAACTTCGGGGCCTGTGGTGCAGTTGATAGAGACGTTGAATCTCTACGGTTCCAGATATAAATTATAAATGAACAGATGCCAATTCACTTGCACATTGATTTGTAATTAAAAAAAAAGACTATAATAAAAATATAATAAGAATCGTTTCCAGTTGAGGCTGATCAAAAGGTAGACAAAAACGGAGATCATCATCATATCATATTAATTGACAACATCATAAGTGAAAGTGATTTTTGCAGTACCGAACTGGATTTAAACTTGGGACACCCAGGTCGTCAGTCTGTGTCCTTAACCACTAAACCACTGTCACCTCCCCAAAACAAAGATATGACAAATGACGTCACGTTTTTTCAAGCTGGGAGAAACAGATTTTTCAGATCAATTTCTCTGTGAAGTCACGTGAATAGGACACCTCCAATAATGTAGAAATAATCTAACTGAATGTTGCCCCGTTGTCATTATCTGTGTATGTGTCTCTCATTTTGTTAGAAAGTTAAGTCGGAATTTCTGCTTAATGCAAAGCGCATGGAGAGAGAAAGAAAAGTTTTCTTTCGTTGTGGTGAAAACTAGTGATGGGACGATTTCAAAATTTTTACCAATTCCGATTCCAATTCTTTTAAAATCACTAAATATTTTTTTCTTTAGATTACCATAAAAATCATTGTGATATATTTTTTTTAACACAAATTTTGCTTGTAGCTTAAAACCAATACACGTTTACAATTTTATCTTTAGTGACAGCAATGAAAAATTAAGTTTTAAATAAAAACAAACAAAATAATAAGCAACTAGCGTGACCTGTGGAAATTCCACAAGGAACTCATTCATACGTAAAATATTGAAGTTGGCATTCTGTAGATATTCAATGTAAATGGAGACGCTCTGATATTATTGTAGCTTTTTTGTTAAAACTGCAAAAGTATTTATCTAAGCTAGCACAGCAAAGCCCGGCAAAGCCTGGTCGTAAAGTACGCCTAAATATGATATTTTAATTCTTATATTATTATAAAGTTAATGGTCTATCGATTTTTATATATTATAAAGTTGCGATTAAAAAAAAAAAAAATATATATCCATAGACTTGGGTGCATTAGCTTGAATCGAAACTGAAATAAAAATTTATGAATATATATATATATATATATATATATAAAACTTGAGTTCCTTCAGTCATAATCGAAACTGAAACCAAAACTTATGAAGAATTCTTGGTAAAATTATTTATGACAAGAAATGGAAATACATAACAATTAAACGACCCAGATGTAAACGTGACACATAAAAGAACACACACGCTATCGTATTAATATATAGATTACAAGAATAGCTTTTTAGCATTGGAAAGTAAGCACAATTTTCTCCAATTCTGATACCTTAAAAAGTTCCGATTTTCTCAATTCCCGATTCTGATTAATAGTTGCAACACTAGTGGAACCCCACATTCTTGTGGTGAATCTTTCCAAACGAGAAACCAAAGAATGCAGGTCAGTTGAGCACCTTTCATAGAAATAATGATAGAGTAGAGAGAGAGACTTGCAATGTCTCTTCTGTGAGAAATCATTTGTAGGGAATAAAAAAGATTTACCCCACTAGATTTCAAAGTCGATTTTGTACTTTGTGAAAGTAGGAGAGAATGTTCTGCTGATGACACTACCATCTATGGTAGCACATCTAAGATAGTAAACAACCAAGTTCTCTCTGATTCTCTCTCCTCTGATCTTGAGCATGTGGTACAATGGGGAAAGGAGTGGCTGGTTACTTTTAATGCACCTAAAACCAAGCTTCTATTTTTACATCATCAACATTCTGATCCACATCTGGCATCAATTGAAATGAATGGCTCTTGCCTTGAGGAGGTCTCAAGTTTTGACAAGCTTCTGGACTTGACCTTTACTACTGATCTTAAATGGAACACGTACATCAAATCTGTTGCCAAGGTCGCTGGAAAAATGGTGGGATCTTTCTATCGATCCAGTAGATATCTCACTGCTGATGCAATTCTCTATCTATATAAGAGCCAGGTACATCCAAGGATGGAATACTGTTGCCACATCTGGGCAGGAGCTGCTAGAAAGGACTTGTCTTGCTTGATAGAGTTCAAAATAGATTATGTAGCCTCGTAGGAGACGTCCTTTTCTCTTCCCTGCAACCTCTATCTCACAGAAGAGATGTTGCGAGTTTGTCTCTGCTTTATTGTTATTTTCATAACAAGTGTTCTACTCAGCTTCAATCTATGGTTCCCCCCTCGCCAAACTTTCACAAGAAACACTCGTCTAGTTGAAAACACTATCAATAATTCCTCCCACTCTTTATCTGTGCCTAAACCTAAACGTAGATTTCATGAGCAAAGCTTCTTTCTTAGAACTGCATGCCTGTGGAATTGTCTTCCGTTTTCTTGCTTTCCAGCTGACTACAATATGGCCGTCTTCAAGTCTAACGTAAATAAGTTCTTGATGAGCTGTTCCACTTGTTAACAAATTTACCGAATTTTCATTACTAATGATTACTATATTGTCCAATTGTCTACTGTATACCCTTTAACCCTTATCCGCGAGTGGCCTCTTGGCCTTAATAAGTGGTGATGCCTATGTAAAAAAAAAGTGGAATGCTGTTAGTTTGCAAGGAAAATCAGGAGAGATTTTAGGGCATTTTTTATTTACTATAGACAACAAAAATGAAAAAGCCCCCCACCCCAAAAAAACAAATAAATGTTGTCAAAGGCTTCCTAGCTGGATAAGTTATTTGTGTTTTAACTTATTTTAAAGCGTTTATTTTGTTTGAAACACAAGTAATACCAAATCATGGTGACATTCATTGGCTAGGTTTCTACGAGTATTTTGTTTAATTTTCTATTTTTTTTTTAATGATTATCCAGACTTCAAAGATGTGATTGTCTCATCTCCGCCATTTTTTCTTTTTCTCACGTAACCCTCGACACTACTTGTTTTTTTTAAAAACTGAATAAACACTTTAAAATATGTTAAAACACTAAAATCTTATCCAACTAGGTAGAATAGTAACTTATCTTGTCTTTGATAAAATTTATTTATATACTTTTTTGTTTTGTTGTCTACAGTAAAAAAAATACTCAGACATTATTTACCTCCTTTGAGGAGGTTAGGCACAAGGTCAAGTGTGGGTTTGATGCACACTATTGGGTTTAATTTTACAATAGGGACACAATCGAAAAATACTGGGTTTTTTTTCTTCCCATGATTTAGGACCAACGAAGAAACTATAATACTTGACTCTTTAACTTTAAACTTCCTATTCATCAATTTAAAGACCACAAAATCGTTTTCAAATTTTGAAAGCTATAAAGCAAACACCATTCAGTGACTTTTAAATCTGAAATGCATGTCATCGCAGACAAATGTCTAGTCGATGCAGATCATAATGAACAGTTCAGTGCTGTCAGTTGAGTTTATAGTATTTCTAGCATGTTATGGTATTTTATTTACCTCCTTCCCCAGATGTTCGACGCAAGGTCAAGTGTGCATTTGATGAAAAATATTTCTGTGAAACGAACTGGATTCGAACGTGACACACAGGTTTTCAGCCTGTGTCGTTAGCCACTTAGATATTGTTGAGTTTTTTGAGTAAAGATATATTAACATGTGTTGTTATAGAAACCGGATGGAGAGGTAATTCTTTTAGAATGACCGTTTTCAAACCCATGGCGTTGTTGCGTTGTTTATTTCTCTCCCATTGCAAGAACTTAGACACCATGGTCGGAAAGTGAGATTGAGAAGTTAGCGCCCCTTAAAGAGGGGACATCTGAGCTGCAAAAATTGCCTGGGTATCCCCGTTCTCCAACAAGAGCGCCTTGGGCGATTAGCAATAAACTAATCCTTTCTCAAAGAAAGAAGGCAAAGCCTTGGAGGATGGACCCCCTAGAACTGCACAGAACTAGACCCCCACTGCAAAATCAACAGGGATCGGATCATTACAGGAATGGTCTAATCTCTGTTGATTTTGGGGGCTGAGGATAAAAACCCTGGCCGAGTAATGTACTTGCAATAACCCTTATCCCTGAATGGCTTCCGGGCCTTGATAAGTGGTGATCACTGTGTAAAAAAAAAAAAAAAAAAAAAATGTAATGCTATTAATTTTAAAACGGACCCAACACGTATGTGGAGACTTGCAAATAAAACTTTGACACAAACTTTTTTTTAGGTGAAAGAAAAACGGGCCATTGTGCCCTACCAGGACGGAATCATTTTTTTGGCTTTCAGTTGGGACATGGGGAGAGTGCATAGCAGGGGCAGGCAAACGCAATTTTAGGACCGAGTCCTAATATTAAATGTGTGTTATTTCTTTTCTTTTTTTTTTTTGTTTGTGGAGAAAGTTTTTTTTTTTTTAAATAAATATAGAAAACTTAGAATAACACAAAATAAAGTTGTTTTTTTTAAAAAAAACAAAATAGACATTTTATTGATTTTTAATAAAACATGAACATAAAATTTTTGTAACACATTTCTGGAAGTAAAAAAAAACATGTCTATTTTGTCTTATAAGTTTTTTATAAAATACATGCATAAATAAATAAATAAAACACGCATTTATTTTCGATTCAGTCCTGAAATGACATTTGTCTGTCCCTGCTATGCACTCTCCCAATGTCCCAATTGAAAATCAAAAAAGTGATATCGTTTTAGTAGTGCACAAGTGCCAAAAAACGTTATTTATTCCGTCCGGTTTCAGACGCAGTTTGCCAACGTATTTACAATTTTTAAAAAGTTCCGTTTTTTTTTTTTTTTGTTTTCTTTTCCGCTATTGTGTTGCCGTAATTCTTCTCTAAGACCAACAGCTTTCAAAAGGATAGAAAGAAGACATCGCGCGTACTTGTCGAACGTACCTTTCGAATCGCCACGCGTTGTTTTCTTTTCTTGACGTCTACATATGCATTTCATTCTACGACGTCACGCTCACGGCTTAAATGCAGACGCAACATTAATTCGGCACGTGAGGCAGCAATATGCGTACATATTTAAATGACGGAGCCTGGCGACTACGTTACACACGTGCCAGTATGTAAAGCAAACGTTGAAACCGAGTGTGAGGCTGATGAATTTGCCAAACTCCATTTCCGCATCCAAATATTTTGAAAGCTTTTCAAAAGTATTTAAAATCAAGGATGACCGACACCCATTATTTTCCCACACTTTTGAATGGCCTTGCGTCTAATTTGTTCATTATGTATTTTTATATTTTGTGCAAATAAGTATTTCAAACAGAACCGAATGATCATGTCTTATTAATGGAGATGTCTGAAGTCGAACTCATGGGAGTAGTGTAGTATTTGTTCTGTTGTCATAAAACCATTTTCCCAGGCATTACTTTTTTCCTTTTAATGTAATATTTGTTCTGCTGACATAACGCCTCCTTTTTAAGGGACAGTAGAGTAGGAAGTAGTGTAGTATCTGTCCTGAAACCATACTCCCAGGTATTACCTCCTAGACCGAGGAGGAAAAGCACCTGCCAGACCTCCACTGGATGTTTGCAAAGTATACTAGGACCCTGGGGAAACTTATTGCCACCCAAATTCCAGTGAAGACCAATGGTTGTAGCCAGCGATAAGTCAAGGGCAAGTGGCTGTTGGTATAATGTAGAGTCATTTGCAAAAGGTATCGAAAGAGAAGGAGAAAACTTGTTGTCATTCAAACTCCAGAGAACCCCACCTGTTCTTGTCAGTGAGTAATCCTTGATCTTGATCTTTGTGAGAACTAGTGACTACTACTACTACTACTAATATAATAATAATGATATGCAATACCTCTGTTCAGTCTCAAGAGACAATGGATGCCCTCTGTAAGGGTAGCGGCGTGTGTAATTGTGAGGCAAGGGTTGTGCAATCGCCAACCACACCTCTCCTGAATCGGCACTGCTTGGGTCCTGTGGTAAGGAAAGGTCCAAGACTGACTGGAAACAATGCCGAGATAAGCAGAGAGTACACACAGCACCTGGAATTCTCAAATCATCACCCATTTTAGTATTGACCAAGATCAAGGTTGCTTAACTTCGATGATCTGATGCGAAGCTTAATAATAATAATAATAATGTACTGACAAAATCTTATATATATAATATAGTGCAACTAACTTGGACTTGTGTGTGTGTTTGTATTTCGTTTTCTTTTTGTTCAAGAATTTTTTCTTTTATTATTTCAAGCTGCTAATAATAAGCAAAATAAGAATTGAAGGAAAGCAAAATAGTTTCAGTTTTTTTTAGTTAAACAGTTTTTTAGTTAAACAGTTTTTTTAGTTAAACAGTTTTTTTTTTGCCTTGGCCTTTTTTCTCTCATTTCTCTCTCTATTTTTCTCTATCTCATTTCTCTTTTATTTCTCCATCTCTCTCTTTCTCTCTCTCTCTCATCGCTTCTTTCTCTATCTCTGATTGCCCTTTCCTATCTTTTTCTGTTCTACTTCTCCCTCATTTTATTTCTCTCTCATTTCTCTCTCTCTCTCCATCATTTCTCTCTTTCATTTCTATCTTTCTCTACATATTTTTTCTCTCTCTATGCTCCCTCTCTCTATTTCTCTCTCTCTCTCAATTTTCTCTCTAATTTCTCTTTTATTTCTCTCTCTCTCTCTCTCTCTCTCATTCTTACATTTCTTTCTATATCTTCACCTCCTTTCCCTCTTCTTCCCCCCCCTCTCTCTCTTCTTGTCAAAGTCTATTTTGACAACATTAAGTCATAATGTTTGCCAAGTCAGCTTCTCATCAAGCGATTCGTCCTTCCCTAATAGCAATGACTGAAACAGTCTGTTCTTCTTTATTAAAAGTCACCGGTTGCCATGGGCCACACTCCACGGCTTTGCTTTCAGCCAACCAAAATCAAGAAAAAAATAATCCTTATTCTACTCCCCCACCCACTTAAAAAGGAAAAAAAAAAACACTTACAGAAAATTTCTCCCCTTTCAACATTAAACTTTTTCTTGTAAACTGAATGAAAATGGAAGGAATTAAGTGGAAGAAAACGAAATTTGGACACAAAATTCTGCAAGTTATTATTTTTTTTTTTTTTTAACATTTATAATGTCATCCATTTTAACGGGGTTTTTTTTTTTTTTCAGTTTTTTATAATTTTAATGCAATAATCCTGTTTTTTTTTTTTTTTTTTTTTTTTTTTTTTTTTGTCCTAGTTTGTTTTCTGGACCATTTATGGACATTGTACAGCTTAAATCTAATATATATATATATATTATAATAAATCCGTATACCTGTCTGTCTGTTTACAATGACCTCATAGCATATATTCCTGGGCAATGCCGGATAAACCTTTTTCAAAAATATCCAAATTCGGCATAAAATAACCTGAAAAAGATTGATATGGTGTAAAACAAAAATGACCAAACCAAACATGGTGAATAAATATTTTGAAGATATAAGGAACTTGAAGCATAAATTTTTTTTTATCAAAATGACCAGATTCAGCATTAAAAAACCTGAAAAAGATTGACATGCTCCAATCTATGATCCCTCACCAAACATTCGTGAAAAACACTCGTTGGCTGAAAACACTATCAATAATTCCCCCCACTCTTTATCTGTGCCTAAACCTAAACGTAGATTCCATGAACAAAGCTTCTTTCTAAGAACGGCACACCTATGTAACTCTCTTCCGTTTACCTGCTTTCCAGCTGACTACAATATGGCCGTCTTCAAGTCCAATGTAAACAAGTTCTTTATGAGCCATTTCTCTAAAGTAATCCAATTTACCAAATTTCCACTACTAACGATTACTATGATATTGTCCTTTTGACCACTGTACACTCTTTAACCCTTATCCTCGAGTGGCCTCTGGGCCTTGATAAGTGGTGATTCCTTTGTAAAAATATATATATAATATATATATCTATCTCTATATATATATAACTACTTAATTTACTCACATAAAATTAATATACGAAAGTATAGATTTATGCATAAACTTTAAGTATTTACTTCAAAAGTGCTCAATACGTAGGTAGAGCTAGTTAGTAATTTATAAAATATTTATGGCGATTAAGCTACACTGAATATTCCGCGTTTCATCCACTCTAGGACTCCTCAGGCTTATGCGCATAAGTCTGAGGAGTCCTAGAATGGATGAAACGCAGAATATTCAGTGTAGCTTAATCACCATATATATTTTATAACTTACTATATATATATATATATATATATATATATATATATATATAATCTGAGGGTATTGTTTTCCAGAGGCTAAGTAACCAATGAAGTGTAACGAGGTTAATACAAGAGTGCTCAATACCGAAGTAGAGCAGGGTATACTCTTTATTTGTTTTTACATAAGCAGTAATATGTTGCTACACAGTCATGAGCATGATTTTTTTTAAGCTAGTTACTAGTAACTAGAGGTCGCCTGAAGAGATCTCTAGTTACTAGTAGCCAGCTGACCAAAACATGCTCATGACTGTGTAGCAACATATTACTATTTATGTAAAAACAAATAAAGAAATATATATATATATCTATATATGCACCCCCAACCAACCTGGAAATTTCTATGACATGGTGCGGTACATACAGCGCCTAGTCTTACCAAATGGTCACCCATCTGGTACTGGCCAGACTCAATGTTGCTTAACTTCAGTGTGTCAACATGATTGTGCTGTATATATTAATTAATTCACTGGGAGAGATGCACCCCAGTCTTTGTTACGACATACGTCTAGGAGAAGGAAACTCTTATGTAAAAACTTGAGGTCTACTGTATACTTTGTCCTGTGGCAGTCATCTGCACTGACAGAGTTTAGCAGTAATACCAAAAAGTGTAGTTGGTTCTACACAAAAAAACAAATCACAGAAATTATGGATTTCAGAGCAATTTAGTTGTTGTGGCAGAAGCTCATACGTCAAAATCAACAGGCAAGTCCATTATATATATATTGCCCAGTCCAAAACAAATGTCTAACAAAAAGCGTAGTCTATCAAGCAACAATATTTGCAAAAGAAAACCCGAATAACAAAAAATATTACATAGGCATGACTTCCTTAGATTTCAAAACCCGATACTATGACCACAAAAGCACATTCAAAAATAAAAAACACCGTATAAAAACAACACTAGCGAATAAATACTGGGAACTCAAAGAAAGCGGACATTCGCCGGTAGTCGAATGGAAAATAATAAGACAAGCTACTACATGCAGACATTTAGACGACCTATGTAAATTATGCCTCCATGAAAAATTTTCTATCCTGTACTTTAAAGAACCTCAAAATCTATTAAACTGTAGGCGGGAAATAGCAAACAACTGTGTTCACAAAATAAAACTTACTCTAGGATAGCGATACAAAATAGCTTTAAAACTAACAATAACAATAGAAAACAAACAAATAAATAAATTAAATAAACATGAATATATATAAACGATCACACGCATATGTATATATATATATATATATATATATATATATATATATATGCATATATATGTGCATTATTGTGTACACATAGGTATATTTATATGTATATAAAAAAAAAAAAAAAAAGAAGTAGAACGGCCACCTAAAACCACTAACCTAGCTCTAAAAAAGATCCTTTGTTTGATAAAATGCATGCCCATTGGCTGGTAGGAAGGGGCGCGGTGGATACTAGAAAGCTGAGTGGCCAACTAGTAATCCCCAACATGTATAAAAACAAGAAGCAACGACAGAATTCGCGCATAAGCCTGACGAATCCTATAGTTGGATGAAACACAGAATATTCAGTGTAGCTTAATCGCCATATATATTTTATAAATTACTATATATATATATATATATATATATATATATATATATATATATAAAATAAAAATTACAATTAAATTTACCAAAATGATCCAAGATGGTAAAACTAAAGTATATTATAAATATTAAAGAATTAATATTTATAAAGTTATCTCACCCAGATGTAAAAGCTCAATAAAACCAAATAGGAAATAGAGCTTATAATAAGAGCAAATAGTTAATAAAACATGTTAAAAACACTTTGAAAAAGAGTTAAAAACATATTTAATCTAAAAAGGAAACACTTAATAAGTGGATAGTCCTTAATCCGTGGAGTTTCGAAGAAATACTTTCCTTCTCATCAGAGGGTAGGAATATAGCAAAATGCGAGATCGGATTTTGCATACAAAAGTATTTGATGAAACTGCAAGTAAGTCAAAGATCTTACTTGATAACAAAAAGTGAAGCAGAAGGAACATGGTGAAGAAAAAGGTGATTTCACGTGAATGGACAGCCAGGTGAAAGGTAAAGTATCCAATGACGGTAAAATCAAAAATGTAAGTCCAAGAAAGTTAATTTAATTGTCCATTCGCACAAGTAAAATCCAAGGAAAATTATGTGATTTTACTTGTGCGAATGGAAAATTAAATTAACTTTCTTGGATTTACATTTTTGATTTTACCGTCATTGGATACTTTACCTTTCACCAGGCTATCCATTCACGTGAAATCACCTTTTTCTTAACCATGTTCCTTCTGCTTCACTTTTTGTTATCAAATAAGATCTTTGACTTACTTGCAGTTTCATCAAATACTTTTGTATGCAAAATCTGATCCCGCATTTTGCTAATTCCTACCCTCTGTTGAGAAGGAAAGTATTTCTTCGAAACTCCGCGGATTAAGGACTACCCACTTATTAAGTGTTTCCTTTTCAGATTAATGTTTTTAACTCTTTTTCAAAGTGTTTTTTAACATGTTTTATTAACTATTTGCTCTTATATATGTATATATGAAAAAAGTCTATATTCCAAATTTTAAGATGTTGACCATCTTATCGTTTATTTCTTTAAGCATGTTGAAATGTTCAATTCTTGTAGTGCAGAATCATTCATGTAATTATTGTTTTAATTTTTTAATTTACTCCGCTCTTCTCATCATCAGAAGAAAAGGAACTCCTCAACTTTAAAAGAAAAAAAAAAAAAATTGATTACAAAATGCTATAATGTCATGTATGACGTGATAGTCAAGTTTTAAAAGGAGGGGGAGCAAGAAGAATCTTGGGTAATGCCGGCTATATACAGCTAGTATATATATGTATGTACAGTACTCTTGGTCAGGTTTTCAAAGTTGGACCTAAGTGGGATCTAAGGTGACAAATCAAACTTTGATTCTGACTAGCCAATTTCCATTTGTTATTTTTTTAATTTACACTTTTTACTCTTATTCTCACTAAACGAGAAATATTGACACTTGAACATGAGTGGCTATTTTTTGGGATCATGTCTAACAGTGGACTGTGGGGAGTTGAGTGGCAAAATGCCTGTTCACATTACATTTAAACTTCTGTATGTTACTACAGTCAGGGAAACAGGAAACTGGGAGGGAATTCCAAAGTCTAGCAGTTGTAGGAAAGAACCTATTAGTGTAGAAGGCTTTCCAGCATCTAGGGACCTCAAAAGTGAAGAGGTAGGATTTTGCTACTTGAAAGGTTAGTTGGAGGCTATGCATGTTTAGTGGACACAAACGCTAGGAGTTCATCATAGCACATTCCATTAAAGTACTTGTAAAACAGACACAGGGATGAAACATTGTGGTGATGGGACAGGGGCTGGAGCTTAGTTAATAGTGTCTATGTGTGAGAAACTAGTAGTAGATTCACTAGTTCAGATGTAGCAACAATACTCCATGCTTGGTTGAATGATGGCTTTGTAGAGACAATGTTAATTGTACATACGACATAATTATGTTGACGCACTGGTTCCTGTTACGTCACAGAAGTTAAGCAATGCTGAGCCTGATCTGTTCTAAATGAGTGACGATTTGGGAATACAAGATGCTGTATGTGCTCTCTGCTTATCTTGGCATTATTGTTAATTTTCCTGGGTGCCACTGGAGAGGTGTAGTTGATGATTGCATGCACAGCCACTCATACAGGGATTATCCTTTGTTTCTTAAGACTGAACAAAGGCCATTATGTTAATTACAATACAGTAGAACCCCGGGATATGGTGTCCTTAAGATACGTTTTTTTTTTTTTTTTTTTTTTGTTAAGGTTACGATGTGGAATACAATGTTTTTCTGGCCCCTAGTTATGGTATTTGCCCTGCCGTATGGTGTTATTTATAATGTTATTTGATTAATTTCTTTATCTGTGCCTAAACCTAAACGTAGATTTCTTTCTTAGAACTGCACACCTGTGGAACTCTCTTCCGTTTCTCTGCTTTCCAGCTGATTACAATATGGCCGTCTTCAAGTCCAATGTAAACAAGTTCTTGATGAGCCGTTCCCCTTAAGTCAACAAATTTACCAAATTTTCACTTTTAATGATTACTATGATATTGTCCTATGACTACCGTACACTCTTTAACCCTTATCCTCGAGTGGCCTCTGAGCCTTGATAAGTGGTGATTCATTTGTAAAAAAAAAATACTGTACTGTATTTTGTTACTAATTTTTAATGCCGTATCCCAGGGTTTTACTGTATATTGAATTACTTTACTATAATTTGTTATTTTTTAAATACATAATCCTATCTAGTATTTTTCTAGCATATATTATTATGATTATTATTATTTGTTTTATTTTTTGAGCATTCTCCATATTCTTGAGAACAAATTCCCACCATTTTGGCCCAACTTTTCCTCTGTAGAGAGCAACATGGCAGTCTTACATATTTGGCCCATCTTTTTGGTGGTCATACTCTTGATATTTCTTCAACGAGATCTTCTTGATATGTCTTTTTTAAAAATATATATAATCCAGTCTTGCAGTTTTCTATTATGTAAAAATGTTTAAATAGTTACTTTAAAAGAGGAATTAAAGAATAGCTCTTATTCTTTTAGTAAGAATTAAAGTTTATTACTTGTCTTTGGTATTTTTTTTCGAATTCGTTTGTGAGGAATTATTCATCTTTCCATTCTCTTTTCTTAAATCTTGGTTTGTTTTTATTAAATCAAACCTAAGTTTACTTATAGCTTTTGGTGATCATGTTATTGATCTTTCTTGGATGAAATCTTCTTGATACGATGTCTTCATATAGGTGGAGGCTGATAGCTGCGAAATGTGTCCGAACCATGTTAATCTCTTTTAATATAACACTAGCCTGAATACCCGGCATTGCTTGGGTGTTTGAATATTTGTGTTGAGCAAAAAAAAAAAAGAAAGTGGTAGTAGGCAGGCAGGCTTGAACCCGTACTGTGAAGGAGGAAAAGAACATGAAAAAAAAGTGACGTCTTTGCTGTGGCACCCATCGCCAAACCGGAATTGAGGTAGATTTAAATTAAGGCTAGACAATCGAAAAGAGGGGATGACTTTTGAAAATATCGGCGAAAAAAGCGACCCCTCCCTGTAGAAAAGTGCCGAGTGGAGGGTGAAGGAATTAATCTTTTTTTGCCAATTTTTCGATATTTGTCGCCTGAAAGGTTGTACTTCAAAATGATACTGATCTCGTGAAAATCCGTTGCCTCTGTTGAAAGTTTTAGGCAAACATACATACATACATGCATGCATACATTTAAACAGACAGGTGAGATTTATATTATAGATGTAGAAATTCTTCTTAAAGAGTCAACTTAAAAGAAAAACCGGTTATAGTCAGCTAATGTGCATCTTAATTTCCAGCGTGGCTGCTGCCGGAAGCCATGACAAGCTCATGTCTTCGCTAATGTGTGCAGTGAGCACCAACCCTATTCAGGGTTTAACCGGCTTCTTCCGAAGGAGGAAGTTTCATGGGAGTATGAAATTCACAAGCGATCCCCAGTCGCTAATTGGCTAGTCAGAATCAAATTATAAAATCCTTGTAAAATAAATTTGAATGTAAAGGATCGTAGGCAATGCTGAGTTTGTACAGCTAATCAAAGATATTATTTTGCAAATCACGTTTAATTTCAGCTTAATATTAATCCTACGTTTCTCATGGGTATTACCTGAAAAAAGGGGGTATATTAGGAGATGATATACTAAAATCAGAGCTGCTTTTATTTGCTTTTTAAAAATTTTCTATGGACAAAAATTCATTTTTTACATTTTTTTTTTATGTCATTCTAGTAAAGACGGACTTTGAAATTATCCTCTTCAAACAAACTAACGTAAATTCGTCTGTAAAGACTTACAAACCCATTGAATAAAGATTTATATATTTTTCCGGTTTTTTTTTTTTTATATGTTGCAAAGCTTTATCTTGTTTTCTTTAATATTCATGTCTTTTTTTAATATTTAACTCTTTTTCACCCCAAACAAGGCATATTGACACTTGGAAGTAAGTGACTACTATTTTGAATCATTACTAGGGCCATGACAACATTGTTTTGACTCTCTAGTATATATCCGACACAGACAACTGAGAACCACATCACTCTATATAAAAGCATATAAGATATCAACAGATACACACTCGAGAGTCAAAACAATGAAAAGAATATGCTGTTGTCCTAGCCCTTATCATTACTAACAAGAGACTGTAGGGAGGTGAACAGTAAGGTTCACATTACATTTGAATTTCTGCAGGTTAGTACAGCCAGGGAAGCTGGAAGCAGGGAGGGAATTCCAAAGTCTAGCAGTTTAGAAGGGAAGAACCTATTAGAGGAGAAGGCGTGGAAGTATGTATGTCAAGGGGTGAAAATACAATAAAAAAAAGTCCGAGAGGAGAAACTATTAGGGTAGATGAATTTCCAGCAACTAAGGGCCTTAACAGTGATGGGTACGATTTTGCTAGTTTAATTGGGGATATTTATATCGAGAGGGCACAAGTGCTAAAAACGACATTATTTTTGCACCAACTTAATACCTGAAAAAAAAAAAGGGGTATTTTAGGAGATGATCTATTAAAATCAGAGCTGCTTTTATTTGCTTTTTAAAAATTTTCTATGGACAAAGATTCATCGATGCACATTCCATTAAAGTACTTGCAAAACAGTACTGGGATGCAACATTATGGTGATGTGACAGGGGTTGGAGCTTGGTTGATAGTGCTGCACTTATTAGATTTGAGACTCTTTCTGTTTTCGGCCCTGTCTAAGAGGGAGAGACTAGTGGTAGATGCGCTAGCCCAGATGTGGCAAAAATGCGCCATGCGTGGGAGAATTGTGGCTTGGTAAAGATATAGCATACTCTCTGGTGGGAGTAATTTTCTATGATTTCATTATTGTGTGAATCACAGTGTGTGTGAATGTGCATCTAACTATGTGGTTCCTAGTATTTTGTAGTAGTCATGTTGCAGTGTCGATGTTGCCATGTGTGACAAACCATTTCAGGAGAATTGTACCAGTTCAAGATGACGTTGTCTAGAAGTGTAAGCCATGTTTAGTTTCAGAACAGTTTCCGATGGTTAGTTGTTCTACACAAGTCCTGGAGGTGACTGGTTCACTGTAGACAGAACAGTTTCCGATGGTTAGTTGTTCTACACAAATCCTGGAGGTGACTAGTTCGCAGTAGAAAGTTCTTGAGATGGAATCCAGAGCAAAAGATTCTTCCCGTGTTGACACGAAGGAAATATGCGAAATTGCTACAGAAAGGTTTAATATTTATGGAGCAATTCTGGTTTCTGATTGGTTGGTAGCAGAACGTGAATTAATTCGATTCATCAGTTCCTAGCAGCATCGTTTATGAATAGAATTTCCCGACTGTGCGGGATCATACGCCACTATGAAATATTGCAACACGTTGGTTATTTAACATCTTTTGTGTCATTTGCTTGCAAATCCCTGGAGGTAACATTTTTCTCAGCGGGCGATTTCTTTAACTTCTGTTGAGCAGAGGAAGAAGTAGGTGCTAGTGTGATTACAAGAATAAGGAGTGACAAAGGGGGGAAGAATTACTGTTTTCTAGGTCGGAACATATTCATTTCACACTTCTCGTTGGCTGTTATTTTTACCTTGAAATGGTATTTTTATATCTCTTTATATCAAGTGGCTTTATGCCGTGTCTGGACTGATTTCCATAAAAATTAATACTAGTCATTAGGGCTGTGACAACAGCATATTCTTTTCATTCTTTTGACTCTTGAGTATATATCCAACGCAGTTAGACACAGTTAATCAGCCGAGAACCATATCAGTCTATATAAAAACATATATTAACGGATATATACTCAAGAGTCAAAACAACGAAAAGAATATTCTGCTCTTACAGCCCTACTAGTCATCTAATTGAATACAGAAGGAGCAAGTGCTAGTATGATTGCAAGAATTAGGAGTCAATGGTGTAAGTTCAAGGAAATTCTACTATTACTAAACAGCAGAATGTATTCACTATCGACCAAGACTATCAACTGATCGCATTAGAACACAGGCTGGATCAGGTGCCATTATTGCAAGAATTACAAGTGGATGAAGTTAAAGGAATTTTACCATTAATAATCAGCAGAGTTACCAATATTGACCAAGGGAAGAGTCCATCAGGCATGTGTATGCAGTGTGATGATTAAGGCTAGGACAACAGCATATTCTTTTCATTGTTTTGACTCTCGAGTGTGTATCTGTTGATATTTTATATGCTTTTATATAGAGTGATGTGGTTCTCGGTTGATTGACTGTGTCCAACTGTGCCCTGTATATACTCGAGAGTCTAAACAATGAAAAGAATATTCCGTTGTCATAGCCCTAGTTATTATATATGGAAGTGAAACCTGGACAGTGAGAGTTGAAGATATGCGTTGCATGGAAAGAAATAATATGAGAATGATACAATCGATGTGTAATGTGTATCTTGAAGAAAGGCTTAGACCTGATGACCTTAGACAAAAAATTAGACTGTATAGGAAAATGCTTGTAGACAGGAGACTTAATTGGTTTGGTCACATTGAAATAATGAATGAGTGTGTGGATTAGATGTGGGACAGTTGAGGTAGCAGGGTCAGCACACAGCTGAAGAGCAAAAAAAATCTGGGCAAAACTGATTAGGGATGATTAAAGAACTAGACAGATAGTTTTTTTTTTTTTTTTTTTTTTTTTAGAAATCAATTTTTAAAAGCCGTCCAACACATGCCAGCATGTAAAACGGACGTTAAAACAAATATGATTATGTAATGAGAGACTTCTAACGTGTTAAATTAGTGGATAAAACTTCTGATTGGTTAATTGGTCATGTGACCTTGTTTTGTGGATACAGTTGTAGACAACGGTTATAAGTATCTCCCGTTTCCACTTTTATTTGAGTGCAGGGAAAAGAAAGGAAAGAAGAGGATATTTATTTTAAATTCATATCATCTGTGCATATTTTTGTATTCGTATGTACTGAGGACGTTTTGTACTTTTATATCTATTCATACATTTGATTTTTTTTCCAGTGGGTTGTTCAAAATGTTATAGTGTTTGTGCATATATGTGTGTGTGTGTGTGTGTGTGTGTGTGTTTGTAAATGTGTGTGTATATGTGCGTGTGTGTGTATGTATGTATATATATTATATATATATAATCAAAGAAATCCTTTTTATAAAATATGTAGATGGCCATTAATCTCAAATCGATAATCTCAAAATACTTTTCACACACATTTATGGCTATTGATTTATGATCGATAATGTAGAAATACTTGTGTGTATATCCACACCAATAAAGTTATCGTGTTGGTTTGTAGAGTCAGACCCAAAGCTGACGAATCAAACCTTGTTTCTAGCTAACAAATTTCCACTTGTTATTGTTGTGCTATGTTATTGACAATATAATAATGGACTTTGATACAGTCTGTTTAAAAAAATTATTTATTTTGTTCACCACAAATAAATCTTATATTATGATTGTTAGCTAATTACCGAACTGACAGAAGTGTTTATTGATTTAAGGAATTATATTTTGTGTGTGTATGTGTGTATATCTATAATATAAAGCTGAATGTGTGTGTGTGTGTGTGTGGTCACGAATAAGCTCCTATATGGTTTAAAAAAAAACTGATTACATATAATGATAGAAGATTATCGAGACACAGAAATTGGTATGTTTGATCAGGCAGAACGGTGGTTCATTAAAACTGTGGGGTTTGCGTTCGTGTCTGGTCCACAAAGTATGGAAATAAAAAATTTAAAAATAAAAAAAAAAACGTTTACAAGTGTTTTTGATATAGATGTACATAAGAATATTTGATAAGTATGTTTTAACTTAAATTGGGATGGTATAATAAAATTGTGGGGTCTGTGTTCGCGCCTGGCCTCCATAGAATGGAAATAGGCACAAACTTTAATAAAGACTTTTCATATCTATCTGCGTAAGTATACTTTGATAATTATGTTTCAGTTTGAAGAAATATGGTACAATAAAATTATGGGGTGTTCGTTTGCACCTGACATCCATAGAATGGAAATACTTCACAAAGTTTAACAAGGTTTTTTAATATAGATCCACAGAATACTGTGATAAGTGTTTCAGTGTGAACAGGTATGGTATAATAAATTATGGGGTTTATCTATTTTATTTTTACTTTCATCATATTTTGCTTTGGTTTTGATACCCCCAAATTCAACCCAAATTTACAACCCTTCCTTTCATAACCTATCATACTTTCATAAATCAGAGTCCATTTTTTGTAGGCTTTTTTTTAACCCAGTCAACGACGAGTACTTTTGCTAGTATATATATATATATATATATATATATATGGCCCATAAGTCACTTTACGATTTGAAAATGAAACAGCTTTTTCTTATATGACTGTATTTAATTAATTCTTCTTTATTACACAGCTTAGAGTGTGGAAATTTGTTTAATTACCAAATATAATGTCTCTTAAATAACCTCCATTCTTGGCTCTGCAAAGTCGAGCCCTTTCTAAGCTATTCTCCATGACAATTCTTAACATCGGAGGTTGTAGGGAAAGATTTTCCTATCATATGTTCGCCATAACTTATTGGATGGTTTGAGGTTTATTTGCATACAATTTGTCTTTAAGATATCCCCAAAGCCAAAAGTCTGGTGTTGTCAAATCAGGTGAACGTGGGGGTCATTCAAATTCGCTATTTCGAGAGATTTTCAATCCTGAAACGTCACAGTGAACAACAGCATTGTGGCTCTAGCTGTGTGTGCGGTGGCTCCATCTTGTTGCCACCAATACCCTGACATGTTTGCTGACTGAGGTTGAACAAAATTCACTAGTATATCTCTGTATTTCTCAATCATTTTCATTTGCATCTTCAAAGAAGAAGGGTCTAATAACCCTTTCTGAAGTTACTCCACACCATACTGTGACTTTAACTGGGTGCATTGGACTCGTATGAACTTAGCGTAGATTTTTGGTGCGCCAGAATCTGGTATTCTGCTTAATCTCTCATAATCAACTTGTGAATAAACTCAGTGTCATTTCTTGCAGTTTTCTGAAACCTGACAGCGTAATTTAGTCATTTTCTGAAAGCCTGATGGTTGTAAAGATTGCACTAATTGACTTTGTAAGGATATATGCGCTGTAGAGAACTTTGTGAGAGTGCAAGTTTTTTGAGAACGCTTTCAAGTGGATATGGTTGGGTTCTCTTCAATGCTATGCCTCGCATATTTAGTATTTTCAGGTGTACATACTGGACGAACTCGTCTACGTTTAGACCTATCATTTACAGAGCCCTGCTCTTGAAAAAGCGTCACTAAGTTCATTATTGCAGGCCAACTAGGAGGATATCGAACATTGAAATGGCGCATATAAAATCTTTATGTTGAAACAATTGATTGTTCATTTTCAAAGTAAAGTTCAATTATCTTCACTCGTTGTTCTGTTGTTTGTGTGTGTATATATATATACATGTTTAGATACATAAATATATATATACATACACGCAGACACACACACACACACACATATATTTTAAAAACAATATGTATGCCGCTCCCCATGTGGGGGGTACCAAGTTGATTAAAGGGAAAATTATTCCCAACTCGCATTTAGGTAAAAATGCACTTTCGTAAATAATTGAATTCATTCAAAACGTATCGCAAAAACAAATAACATCTATCTATCTATCTATCTATCTATCTATCTATCTATCTATCTATCTATCTATCTATATATATATATATATATATATATATATATATATATATATATATATATATATAACATTATAATCTTCATTTGCCTTATCTGTTACTTAAAAAAAAACTAAAAAAAACTTTTATAAAAAAACGGGAACTTCACTTCTCCATGGTCTGATTTTTTTTTCAGGAAGCTTTACTTTATCCTGGACATCTGTAATTCTGTTTTCCCGCTCCTTATGGATTACCAATGGATTATCAATAGACTCATTTCGGATTTATCCTGTTCTGGATTTTACCTTCTTATTCATTGTATTTTTACCATATCCCTTTTTCTATCTTTTCCCCCATTTCCTGTTTTCTTAATCTCCTTGAATCCCTATAAACTGTCACGAACTGCTTAATAACTTTTTTGATGCAAGTGTGATTAATTTCATATTTGTAGTTTTTTAAATGCATTAACCTGCAAAATTTATTGTATATTTTGCAAACCTCTGATGAGAAGAATTGCATTTTTCGAAACTCCGTGGAATAAGGTCTTTCTTGTTTATTTGTATTTCTTGTCAGATAATTAAAAATTTATATACCTTCTTTACAAGTTTATAATGTTTTTTTTGAAAATTTATTCAAATTTTCAATAGTTTTTCTATTATAAACATTATATACATATATATGTATATGTACAGTGGTGCTAAAAGGAAAGTTCATACCTGCCATTTGTTCAAAAACTGCAAATTTAAGCTAAATTGAATGTAACTGTTTAAACAACCTATACCTTATTTGATTCACCTTTTTTCCCTTTATACTTTAATTTGGAATCAAGTCTCCCCTTGCTCTTATTTCAGATCATTCGAAACTATAGCAACAAGTTTTAGTCTTCCCTCCATCAAGGCCAGAGGTTTTGGGAAAATATATCTATATATCTATAAAAGTGAACGTGTGTGTGTGTCTGTGTATATTTCCCTACGCAATAACTCTGTCAATTTTAAGTCTACAGACTCAAAATTTTATATACAGGGTACTGAGATTTGGGAAAATCTTTGTGATCGGTTTTCGGCCAGAAATTTGGCGATTAAGGGGTCAAAGTTCAACGATTTGACCTTTGAGAACTCTACCAAACTCCTCCGGTTATGTTGGGTCTAAACACTTGAAATTTTAGATATAGGTTCCTTGGACATGGATCTAATTTAATAACTTGATTTGAGCCCAAAACAGTAAATGTTAAGGTATTATAATAGGGATAAAAGTTAAAAAAATTGACCGCTTTTTTTTTTTTTTTGCTCAACATACACCTCCAAACACCTGGGCAACGCCGGGCTGAAATGTTAGTATATATATATATATATATATATATATATATATATATATATATTCCTAGTTTTGCATATGAATTACAAAACATCTGATATTTCCCCAACTTTATTAAACTAATAAGCAAATTAAAAAAAAAGAAGTGATATCGAATGCAATAGCAAGTCCTGGGAACATATACCAGAAAGAACAGTTGGTAGTAAGTCATTCACCATCCACTATGCAATTCATACAGCTGCATACCTAGAAAGCGGGGCTATTAAGGCTGACATAGATGTATGGGACAAGGAGGAGAAAGAAGCAACCTTATTAGAAGTTAGTGTTTCCAGTGATGTTGGCTAAAACAGAGCTGAGATGGAAAAGATAACGAAATACCAAAGTCTTATGTATGACATGAAGAGGAACTGGAATCTTGAAGATTTCCATCATTCCAGTAATTATAAGGAGCAACCGGACTCATGAAAAGGAATTTCAAAAACTACCTGGCAAATATACCCGGTGAACCAAGTGCAAGAAAGATTAAAACAATTGCACTTAAAGGGACGGTTAGAGGGACGGTTAGTGTCTTGAAAAGGTCTCTCTGTTGGAATATATGCAATAGCAGGTGAATGTCTGGCATCCGGTAGGATGCCCCATCCCCTGCTTGGAGCATATGATAAGAAAATTGAAAAAAATTGAAAAAAAGTTCACACGTGAGCTTCCTTATCAGAAGGAAAGTTTTTCAGTCGAATATGTGAACGTTCATATAAGACCACACGGCTGCACAGGAATAAACTGAAAAGATAACAAGGCTTCTGTCAATCAAATAAACAAGCACCATATATATATATATATATATATATATATATATATATATATATATATATATATAGGTATGTATACGTATATGCATGTGTGTATATATGCATACATATATGCATGCATACATATATTGTGTGTCAGGGTATCTTGAAAATCTGTCTTTCTACTTCTACTATTATATAAAAGGACTTTGCGTGTGTGTCATTACATTCCCTATGGACTCGAAAACAGCTGAGACAATTTTTTTTTTTAATTGCACACAAAGTTACTTCATGTGCCTGGCAGTGTTCTTAGATAGGTTTTGTATCAGAATGTCTTCAATAAGTATCGATAATCAAAATAATCCAATAAAAGAAGGAACAGGCGATTTTTGACCTTACACAACCTAAGATCACAAGTGCATTTGAGAAGTTTTATTACCACACAAGCTGAAAGGCTCAACATATGAAATCACCAGCAGGTTCTTGGATATGATAGGGGCGCATTCAAAATGGATGTTTCTGTTAAAAGCACAATTGCACCATGATTTTTTCATTTTAAACTTAAATTTAAACATTATATGTTAAAATAATTTTATAAAATAAACAGTAGGTTCTCTACAGTGCAATGTAGACAACAATGTATTGTGGACTAAGTCATTGTGAGGAGGCATGTGGAGCTTCCTACCAGTGCACTACAACGGGTTCCAAACTAGAGTAGGCTATCAATTAATTTGATTGAAAAATGGGCGATTTCACCGATTTCGATGATAATAAAAATATAGGAGTGTGAAACATTCATTTATAATCATTCAATCCCGGACAACGTCGAGTCTCCCTGCTAGTCCATCAATAAAATGCTTGATTGTAACAATGCGATAGATAAAGCACAAATTACTTATTTAAAAATTATACAGTTTTTAGAAATTTATCACGGTTTCATTGTCACTTATAGACCTTTATTGTTTAGAAGTGCTTTTTCATGACTTTCCTTCTAATATATAAACGGCCATATGTCTGTCTGTCTGTCTCAATATTTTCAAACTCTACATCCTCCAAAATTAAAAGTCTCAGAGCAGTGCTAGGGATCTCAAATAATAATTGGATTTTTTTACGCGCTATTTTTTATGGGTCTTTAGCTGGTTAGAATTGGTCAAAAATGGGTCACAATTGAAAAAAATCATTAAGCATTTTTTACATTTATTTTCGATTATTTTTTTAATTTTTAATCGGTTTATATGTGTGTCATGTTGATACAGTGGTAACGTCACCAGCTTTGAATGCTACAGTTTTGCTTTTTGGTTTCGATTCTTGCTGATGGCACCCAAATACTTTATTTTTTTATTTTTTTTTTTTGAAATTACGACTCTATAATAATATATACGAAATCTGGACAAATGAAAATATATTTAAGCGTATTTTACACTTGGGCAAACCCGGGCGACCCCCCCCCACACACACACACTAGTATCTAATAAAGGGATTTGATGAAAGTTTTCTCAGAAACGTTCGTACATTGTTGATGTAAACAAACCATTTGGCACCAACGAAGTTTTAGAGCATACTCGTTTTTTAGATAACTCTTATTACTTATCTTCATCCACAAAAATTTGATGCGATGCCTCCATTCAGTCTCAAAAGACAAAAGATGCCCCCTATAGGGGCAGTTGCACATGTCAATGTGAGGCAAGGGTTGCACAATCCACAACCACACTCCAATCAGCACGGTTTGAGTCTAGCGGCAAGGAGAAGTCTAAGACGACTGGGAACAATGGCAAGATAAGTGGAGAGCATATAGAGCAGCTGGAAGTCCCAAATGGTCACCCATTTAGTACTGATCAGGTTCCATGTTGCTTAACTTTGGTGATCCAGTGGAAACCGTTGTGACTACATGATTATGCCATATAAATAAAGAAGAAAGTTAATATTTCGCTAATTCTACATTTATCAGCGCACAAAGTACTTATAAAATAAGCACAGGGATGGAACACTGCAGTGATGTGACAGGGCCTTGAACTTGGCAGACAGAGCTGGATCTATGAGGGTGCTTCCAAAAGTAAACCTTCCTGTTTATTTTTTTAACTCAAAAAAGTTGAAGAGCTATGAAAACAGGAGTGGTATCATAAAAACGAGCAACCTTTTGTACTCCAGCATTTATTTTTCTACATAGTCACCACCATTCTTAATGCACTTTTGGCACCAATGAACGATGGCTGTGTATAGATGTTCAGAGTGCACTTTATCATACAAGAGTTGTTCCAAATGTAAAGCCTCCTATTTTTAACACAAAATGTTGAAGAGTTACGAAGGCAGAAATGGTACCATTAAAACAAGCAACCTTTTTTTGCACCAGAATTTATTTTTCTTCATAGTTATCACCCTTCTTAATGCACTTTTGCCAAGAATTCAATGATGCATCTCTGCTTCTGACACACATCCATGACAGGGATTGCTTTCTTAATCTCACACCGTCAATATATGCAAAAGAGAGCTGAAACTTTCAGGTAATGAATGCCAATATACAGTCATCATAACAATGCAATTTGAAATCACCTCTGATCCATTCGGACGGAATATAAAAAAAGATACGAGGCATCAGTTTTGGAATGCCTCTCGTATTTTTAGTATTTCAACGGTGCTTTAATACATTAGTAGAGTTTAGTAGCAGTAGGAAAATATGTTTATGGCAAGTAAGCTACACAGAGGCATCCAATGACCTCCGGACTGAAGTGGAATGGGACCGCAAGTGGATGGTAACATTTAATGCTAGTAAGGCTAAGCAGCTCTCCTTTAACGATCACAAGAAGCCTCTTGAACCACCGATATCCATGACAAATAACACCCTACCTGAGAATTCTTCCTTTAAACTCCTCGGCCTAACATTCACAGGTGGTATAATCTGGAACAAACACATTGAGGACATTGCAAAGGCTGCTGCAACTAAGGTGGGTTCCCTCTATCGTGCTAGAAAACTACTCACACCTGAGAGTATACTGTACGTATTCAAAACCACTATTTGCCCATTCGTGGAGTATTGTTGCCAAATCTGGGCTGTTGCCTCTCCCACTAGTCTCTTTCTTTTGGATAGGATCCAAAAAGAGTCTTCGATCTAATAAGTTAACTAAGCTTCAACCCCTGTCCAATTGTTGCGATGTTGCAGGCCTGTGCCTGTTTTGCAAGTATTTTAATAGAATGTGCTCTGATGAACTCGTTGCACTTGTGTCCCCACAACGTACATATCTCCAGCAAACCCACTTAATAACAAAATCACACCCGTTAACTGTTGAGGTCTCTAAATGCCAGAAAGCTTTCTACTTTAATAGTTTCTTCCCTTGAACATGTAGACTTTGGAATTCCCGGTCTGTTACCTGCTTCCTTGACTGTAATGATATGCAGAAGTTTAAATGTAACATAAACAAACATCTTGTTAATCTTTTGTAGGCATGGCCCCAAATAGTAGCAATTTACATCCAAGTGACGATACACCTTGTTAGGGGTAAACGTGTTTAAAAATAAAGGAGAAAAAAAATCACCTAAATAAAAGAAAAGGACTGCAAGTCATGTATTTGAGAAGAGTTTGGTCATTCGCAATAAAAACATTAACCTGTGAGATGAGAGAATAGTAACGAATCAGATTGGTTATTTAGCAACACTACTTTGATATAAAAGCAATTGCAAAAAATAATCTGTGCATGTAGCCTAATGATTTTCCACGGGAATTTTTTTTTATTACATTTTAACCCCAAAGTGGCATTTTGATGCATGGAGCTACTATCTGGTACATAATTTTCAGGGATACTATGTAGGGAGTTGAGCAGCAAGGTGTCTATTTACATTACACTTGAACTTCTAGATGTCAGTACAGTCAGGGAAACAGGTACCTGGAAGGGAATTCCAAAGTGAAGCACTTCTAGGGAAGAAACTCTTGGAGTAGAAAACTTTCTGGCATCTGGCGACCTCTACTGTGTAGAGGTGGGATTTAGCTGCTTGTCGTATTTGTCGAGAGTGTTTACGTCAAGGGAGAGCAGTTCGTCAGAGCACCTACCATAAAGATACTTGTAAAACAGACAGAGGGATACAAAATTTCATCAATGGGACAGAGGTTGAAGCCTAGCTGATAGTATGGGACCCTTTAGGTTGACGACTCTCTTTTGAACTCTGTCTAAGAGCGAAAGACTAGTAGCAGATGCACCAGCCCAAATGTGGCAACAATACTCCATACATGGGCGAACGGTGGCCTTTTAGATTTGTAGGATATTCTCAGGCATAAGTAACTTTCTAGCACAGTAGAGAGAGAGAGAGAGAGAGAGCCCACCTTCTTTGCAGCAGCCTTGGCAATGCCCGCAATGTATCTGTTTCAATTCATGTTCCCTTGTGAATGTTAAGATGAATAGTTTGAACGAAGTACTTTCAGGTAATGTATCGTATCAATTGTCATGGGCATCATTGGTTGAGAAGTTTTCTTGTAATTATCAAATTAAAGTATTGAATCATTATATCCCCATTCCATTACAGACTGAAGGTCTTCTGCTAGGTTTGTCGTCATGGACGCTTTTTGTCATATATATTTCAATACCACTATATCTATAAATATATATATATGTAATCCACTTTTGTCCTATTATATATATCTATACTCACATAAATTCAGGTTTTTGTGTATTCATATTCATATTAAAACCCCTTTTTTTTCTATTTATTTAAAAAGAAAATAAAACTTAGTTATATATGGGTCGTGGAATTGCATTCATCTGCAAAAGATCTAGCTAATTTACAAATTCTTTTAAGCATTTATTTTAATCAATTCTATATTAGTTTTTCCAGTTAGTTCTTCAGTTAACTATTACATGTAATTATATTCATGCAGATATTCTACATGATTTATACTTGCGTAATATTTGTGTAAACAGGTTATAGCAAACACAAACCTCTGTCTATATATATTTATGTATGTGTATGTATATATTTGTTTAAATATATTTATGTATGTGTATGTATATATTTGTTTAAATATATTTATGTATGTGTATGTATATATTTGTTTAAAAAAATTGCCGACGTCCTTACCAATAAAATAAAAAACAAACAAAACTGTATTTTTCTTATGGATTTATATGGGTCCCTGATGAATTTTTGTTTGGTCGATCTACACCATTCAACGAAACATGTGTAAGACGTACCATACAGCTAATAAAATAATATGAATGTTATATAAATATACGTGACATATTGAAATTGTTTACTAACGGTATATGTGCTCTGAAAATGCAAATCCATTTTCATTGAGCTTAAATAAATGTAACATTTTTTTAAAAATAACTTTAAATATATACATTAATATATATATATATATATATATATATATATATATACACACACACACACACATCCATCCATACATATAAATAATATAATCCCAGTTTACTGCTTGAACAGTAATGTGTATGTTTTCTTTGATTTTTTAATGCTTCCAAGTCCTTTATTAGGAATTGCTTTCATCTCTGTGTGGCCATTTCTCTTGAAATAACAAAGGATCCAAGTGTTCTATTCTGATTACCAACTTGCCAATTCTTTTCTCGATAAAGTGTGGATATTTATTGTTGTGAAATGTCCATTTTCTGAAGACATTCAGATATTATCATTGAGACATGACTCATTTATTAGCCCTCATCCGATAAAACCAGAAATATTTCTCTCAGAACAATTGACTTTCTTTCGGCAACCTTCCAAAAACGGTTCAACTCCAAATGTTCAAAATTCCATGTCGAATTCTTTGGACAAAATACTGCTTTCGCTACTGATCCATTTCATGACATGTTTGGTCAAAGAATCGAAGTGAAGTTTAGTTCGTATTATTTGGATTCTTAGGATTACTGTTCTCATCTTGAGTGTCATTTTCAGAACGTTTTGGTCGATGTAACCTCCGACCTTCTTCAGGTGTATCTTGTTGAACTTGAGAATGTTTCTGTCGAATTCAGGAATTTGAACGTAATTTTTGCTAGGATCCTTTGCACAGTGGGTGGAGTACTTGAAAAAATCAACTGTAAAAGTGACCTTCTCCTGAAGATTGAATTCTCAGTGTTGGCAACTAAAGAATACAATTGTAAATTACTTAAGACCTCTCTTCAGTCATGGCTGACGGAATAAGAACATGCCTCTCCCCTAAAGTAAATGAAGGGTTCCGTTCAAAATTTAATCCAAATTTCAATTCAACAAGATACATCTGAAAAGGTCGGAGGTTACATCGACCGAATCTTTGAGAAAGTTCACTCAAGACAGGAACAGTAGTCTGAAGAATCCAAATAATATGAATAATCATCTCAAAAATTCAGAGATGAGGTTCAGTTGTATTTATCCTTATATATAATTGTGGTTTATGTAAAACCTTATATTTATCATAAAAAGTCACTGCTTATTAAGGACCAGCAGCCACTCAAGGATAAGGGTTAATGTGTGTCAGGTGAGACAACAATGTGGTGATCAGTAATAGTGAAACTTGGATAGAAATTAATTTCTTTAAGATGGCTCAATAAAAATTTGCTTATGTTGGACTTGAAAACGACTATGTTATAGTCAGCTGAGAAGCAATTTCACAGTATTGTGTTCCACACACAAGCAATTCTGGATAAAGGGTTTTGCTCATAGAATTTTCATTTAGTTTTAGGTACAGATATTCATTGTAGCTAGGTAAATGTTTGCTGCAAATGTTTTACAAGGAGGGGGCGCTATATAATGAAGCTCAGTCGAACACCTGCCACGGAAATAATGGTAGAGCAGAGATAGTTTTGTAACGTTTCTTCTGTGGAATGAATATTTTGTTTCTATATCTCCATCTCCATCTCTCTTTATCCGTCTCTATAGTTCTCTATGTGGCCCCCCCCCCCTCGTTTTATCCCTTCTTCTTCCCAAGTTCCTCTTTCAACTCTGCCCAGCCCATCCCTCGGATTTTTTTAGATGAGGACTGATAATTTGCATAATTTAAACTGCTGTTCTAATCTCTGGTGTTATTCTCACAATATTCTGCAGGTGGTTTTTGTCAAATTCAGGAATGTCTCTTAAATTCTAAAATCTGTATGGAATCTGAGTTCCATTCAAAAACTCAAAACGGCTTTTTTTTTTTTTTTTTACAAAGGAGTCCCCACTTATCAAGGCCCAGAGGCCATTTGAGGATAAAAGTTAAAGAGTGTACGGTAATCAATGGAGCAATATCATAGTAATCTTTAGTAGTAGAAATTTGGTAAATCGGATTATTTAAGTGGAGGGCCCATCAAGAATTTGTTTACTTTGGACTTGAAGACGACTATATTGTAGTCAGCTGGGAAGCAGGCAGACCGAACAAAGTTCTACAAGTGTGCAGTTCTAAGATAGAAGCTTTATTCATGGAATCCACGTTTAGGTTTAGGCACAGATAAAGAGTGGGGGGAATTATTGACAGTGGTTACAGCTAGATGAGTGTTTTTCATGAAAGTTTGGCAAGAAGGGACCCTAGATTGGAGCTCAGACGATCACTTGCCATAAAAATAATGATAAAGCAGAAATTGGCTCTCATCTTTTCTTTTATAATAAGAGGCAAATAATTCTTCTGGTACTTGGTATAATATGAGCAACTAACTCCTAGGCATTATTTCCTCAAAGGAGTAGGTAACTGTTTTACCTATACAGTTCCATCAGCCAAAACCAGACAGAAGGCTTGCCTAATTCGTAATTGTATTCCTCATCTAGTTAAGCAACGTTCAGCCTGGTCAGTACTAAAATGGGTGACCATTTGGGAATTCCAAATGCTGAATGTGCTCTCTGCTTATCTTGGCATTGTTTCCAGTCGTCCTGCATCTTCCGGGATCTATGGACCTCTACAGTGAAGGGATGAGATTTTATTGCTGTCAAGTAGGTCAGAATATTTTCGAGTCGAGAGTATGAGTGTAGTATATTCGTTGGAACACACTTTGTGGAAGTGCTTAAATAAAGTCGCAACCAAACAAGAGCTTAACTGAAGATTGCCGTTTAAATCCTCTTTCTATTTCATCGCCTCCGAAACCTACAACTCGACGTCTCATTTTTCCGTCTGTAGTATTTACTGCTTTTTATTATCCAGAACAACGCTCTTCAATTCGGCATCTTAATTGAAGGTTTTAAGACCTCCTCTAAGCATATTGTTTAACCTCCTTTTGGCATTACTGTCATGGTGCAGTCCGAAATGGCTCATCTTGTGTCAAAGTTGGAGGCTGTATTTTGTCCAGATTTTCTTTTCTCTTAGGATTCCAAAGACATTTTCTGAATTTGACTTATGGTATATTATATACTAGTTGTACCGGCAAGGCATTTCTCAGGATCCATTGTATTCAAATTTATTTCGTAAATATATTCAGTGTTTAAACTTAAGTTGAACCTAGTCTCTATTTAATGATGGACCCTCTCGTCGATTCTGATGTATGAGCTCCGCCGCAATAACTAAGTTGTTCAGAAATTTACATAGATGATTTTGTTTATAGTGAGTAAGTTGTGCAGAACCAATGACATTTTCCAACTTTCACTTATGGTATACGACATGTCTTAAATAAGTTTCCAGACATTTTTGTACATATATTTAAAATTGCCCCAAACTCTTGAAAATTCAGTATGCTATTAATCTTATCTTATGAGATGACTGACCAATTTTTATGACTTCAGGTTCAAATGAATAGCTACAGCAAGAATTGGAATACACCCTACTAAAGCCTGATTGTTACAGTTGGTGAATTTCAAAATTCTAATCTTGATGTGAGAACATTTTAGAAGAATGATTTGCAATAAACTTCTGCTTGAAACTTGAAAAAAATGCCACAGAAACGTATGAAATGCTTCAGACTGGTTTTGGACCATCTTACATGGATCGAGCATCAGTTTTTGAGTAGCATATAAGATTCAAGGAAGGCTGGGAGTCTATGATGGATGATGAGTGGTGTGGAAGGAGTAAAGAAGTTAGAACACCAGAGTTGATTGGCCAAATAAAGAACTTTATTGATAAGGAACGTTGTGTGCACAGTTTGATGTCAGTGTGGGAACTGTATACACAATTATTCGTGAAGAATTGAAAATGCAGAAGATTTGCGCAAATTTTGCCCCAAGGGTGCTTAGAGAAGATCAGAAAGAAAGACATTCTCATAGGCATCAAGACAGTTCCTCACCCTCCCTATATTCCAGACCTTGCTCCCTATGACTTTTAGTCATTCCCTAAGCTCAAGGAAAACCTTAGAGTCATTGACATGTTCACACAAGAAGACTTCCATAGGGCCTTCTAGAAATTGTTGGGAGTGTACAACAAGTGCATTGCAGCCGGAGGAGATTACTATGAAAGGGACTAGTTTTATGTGTGTATTATCAATAAAAGTGTCCATACAAAAAAAAAGTCTGGAAACTTATTTAAGGCACCTTGCATTATATACTAGTTCTACCGACAAGGCATTTCTCGAGATCCATTGTGTTCAAATTTATTTTGTAAATATATTCAATGTTTAAACTAAAGTTGAACCTAGTTTTTATATAATGATGAACTCTCCCGTCAATTTCGATTTATGCGCTTTGCCACAACAACTAAGTTGTTTGGAAATCCACACAGATGACTTGTTTATAGCAGTGAAGGCTTTGTGCTGAACCAACCACACTTTTTGGTACAACTGCTAATCTTTGTCAGTACAATGGCTACCACAAGACAAAGCAGACAGTAGACCTCGAGATTTTACATAACAGTGTTCTTTTTCCTAAATGCATGTTTTAACAAAGACTTATGGTGCATCTCCCCCAGTGAATTAAATGTGCCTCCAAATGTTAATCTATGTCTCTGTGTAGTACATACAGCACCTAGTCTTCCCTAATGGTCACCCATCTAGAATAGCCAGGCTTATCATTGTTTTACTTTAGTGATCTGGTGAGAACTGGTATGTTAACGTGATTATTCCATATATATTTTATTTATCAGAAACTAAGCAAGATACATGTACGGAAGAATCTGTCAATAATCCATTAATGTCTAAAGGTATTTGAGGCCTGGTGGACCAAATGAAGGCTTACAATGCAAAAATTGATTTTTAGCGTTATTTGGTTCTGGTTTGATCGAATATCACATGTAAAATTGTAGTACTTTTTATATTAAGATATTAAGACCATCATTTTACGACGAATCCCTCTATATATTACCTGGTCGCCATTTTGAATATTATTGTTTATAAGTAAAACAAGTTAATCCGGCCTCGTTTTTGAACACAAGTCAACCTGGTTTCGTTTCCAATTTTCCAAAATTTTAGAGGGGATGGGGGAATGCCATTAGAGAGTACTGTTCACGCAAAGAAATTTTTTGGGTTTTTAAATGGGAAGGGGGTCATTTTTATTTATTTTTTTAAAGTTGAGGGCGGGGATTCAAATCTGTCCATTTTTTGCTCTCATTTATAATTTAATTTGGGGGCATGGGGGAGGGGAATGGCGGACGCGTGAATAACAATATTACAAAATGGCAACCTGGTAATATATAGAAATATATTGAAAGAGTGGATGAGAGTTCTTGGGTTAGTAGATGTAGAACAGTTGAGGTAGCAGGGTCAGTTTACAGGGAAAGGACAAAGGAAACATGGGAGGAAATGTTAAAAATGTATATGTGACAATCAGGAATAAAAAAAGACCTGACCCGGGATAGGTTAGTTTAGAAATTAGATGCTTTTAAAGTCGTCTGGTGCATGCTGGCATGTAAGATGCTTGTTAAACCGAATATGATGATGATAGGGCAACTAGTCTAGGAGTACAAAAATGGCAAAATAATATCAGCCACTAATAGTCTGTATTTATTTGTCTCCCACATGAGAGTAAAGTTAGATGCAAGGTCTGTTTTTAATGTAATGAAAATCCACTTATAAAGGGGTGTTCTGGATTATGGCAAAAATTAAAATCATCTCAATCTAGAAGGATTTCTCCTTTACTGCCTGAGGAAAAAAAATGAACAGATGAGTGTCACTTCAATACTCTCTCTCTCTCTCTCTCTCTCTCTTTCAATCCTTTCATATATATATATATATATATATATATATATATATATATATAAAAATGTATTGATAAGGTTGACGTCGTACATAATTAAAATTGTCTCAGTCTAGAAGGATTTCTCCTTTATTGACTGAAGACAAAAAAAAAATGAAATGTAGCCTTAGAACAGTTGAGTGTTGCTTCATTTCTCTCTCTCTCTCTCCTCTAAAAAAATAAAATGGATTGACAAGAGTGACGTCATACATAGGAGGACGTTGACACCTCCCTGCAACAACTAACCACTATATACGATTTCCCCTGTTCTCTATCTATGCCTAAATCTAAACTCAGATTCTATAAACAAAGCTTCTTTTCCAGAACTGCCAGCCTTTGGAACACTGTTCCACTGGCATGCTTCCTGGTTGAATACAACATGGTAGCCTTCTAATCTAATGTAAACAAATTCCTGTTAAGCCGTCCTCATAAATAATCAAATTCTACCCAATTTACACCAGAAGTGATTACTACGCCATCACCTTACATTCATTAACCCTTATTCTCGAGTGGCCTTCTGGCCTTGATAAGTGGTGACTCCCAAGTGAAAAAAAAAATAAAAAAGGAGCTCGTCATCAGCTCCCCTGATCAGGATATGCATGCAACTGGAGACCTCTTGTGAAGTTTATATTCCCATGAAACTTCCTCCTTCCGGGAAATCCAGTTCAACCTGTCTTGGGTGAATGCTGTAAAAATTGGCGTTATTGAACTTAGTGGCTTTTTTCTGTTTTTTTTTCTTCGTTATGTCCCTTGTCTTGAGTGGATATTCAATAAAGGAGTGAAGGAAATGTTGGTAAAGAAGGAAATCCAAATTGAATGGATCAGGGGACAGGAACAGGTTGCAAACTGTTTGACAAAGATGGGAGCCCCTACTGAAATTTTCCTTTTTTTTTTTTTACTTTTTGTTGGAACTTTGATTAACACTTGACACAAGAAGACACCAGCAATGTTAAAGTTGGAGTTATCAAACTTGGTGACTTTTTTCTATATATTTAGTTATTTCCCTTGTCTCGAGTGGATATTCAATATGGCATCCAGCCAACATTAACACGTGTTTATCCTATGTCGTATGAAAGTACTAAGTGAACTAACTAACACTATGTTTCTGAAAAAAAAAAAAAAAGAAGGGGGAAACAGTGGTTAATGTCGATTGAGTCATGCAGAATATTATGAGAGGATTGAAAATGATTGCTTCTTTACTGACTAAAGACAAAAAAATGAAATGCAGCATTAGAACAGATACTACACTTTGTTCCTAATCAACATTCTTTGCGCTGTACTACTCAGTTGATTCTATCCCAGCTTCTTTAAAGAAGAAATACACCAACATTATTATTATTATCTAAATATTAATTTACTTGTCCGACGTCCAGTGTCACAAAAAGCATCATCATCGCAAACATTAATTAATGAGAAACGAATTACCTCCCTTTATAGTCACTAGCTATCTGTTAAAAATCATTAAAACCATTTCCTCTCCAAAAATTGTCAAAAATAAATAAATAAATAAATAAATAAATAAAATAAACGTGGCTGTCTGTTTACGGTTTCAAATTGGCTAGTCATGTTGAGGAGACTGTAAGTTTTTTTTTATTATTGCTATAGTTTCTTTTTAAAATTAAAAAAAAAATGTGCAAGTGAATTGACATCTGTTCCTTTATAATTTATATTAAAAAAAATTATTCAGAAAAAAAACAAAAAAAAACAAAGCAAAACAATGTGTTGTGTTGAATTTCATTGAAAAAATCTAAATTATTTAAATCAATTCTTTTTTGCTTTAAAATGTTAAAAAAGAATTTGCTAAAAAATTATTTCAAATTCGTCGTTATTTGTTTTATTTTATTTTTTATTAATTTTATTTATGATGTGTTTGAAAAATTTTCAACTACCATGGAATTTCCGCAGGTTCTGCTTGTTGTTGTTGTTATTATTATTATTATTATTATTATTATTATTATTATTATTATTATTGATGATGATGATGATGAGAAGCAGGAGGAGGAGGTTTTGATGGTGACGGTGGTGTAGACGAAAAGGCTAATAAAGAGGTCAGGTCTTTCACATTACCTAGAAAGCATGATTGACGGGAAGAGGGATACTGTCGAAAACGTCATTGCTCAAATTGACAGGTTTCTCCAGGGAAATCGGCTAAGTCACAAAGATACGTATCTCCAACATCAAACCATTTCTCCTATTGGAAAGATGAACAAAGTTTTCCTACAAAATGGCGGACATTTAGGGACACCTGTCTTAAATGCATCAGATCATTCGGAAAGAAAAATGTGAGCACTTTTTTTTTTTTTTTTTTTTTTTTTTTACGATGTAAATCCAACATCTTTTTGCACAAGTCATACTAAGAACAATGTTATCTTTTTTTTAAACTGAATAATTTCGAGGACTGGTTTCTTCTGTGGAAAGAACCATTTATTAAGTCACCTGACGAGGACTTCTGATTTTAACTAACAGTTTGTCTGAAACATTAGCATGCCCAGTGTCGCGACCATGTAATTTTTTTTTTATTAATAAAAATATATTTTGCTCTTCTTTTATTGAGCACTCTTAATAACCTCATTAAATTCATTAGTTATTACTCTTGAATACATTTAACTTACTCCTTCCTATAAAGGTCGAACGCCGGCATTACGAATGCATAACGTAGTAGCTATTGGTTCATGTTTCAATTTTTAGCCTTGCAGTAATCATGTTTTCATAGCCCAGTCATTGACGGCAGAGGCAAAATAAATCGTGAGCTGAACGTTTTGGTTTCGATTTTCGATGGTGGCGCATGTCTTTTTTTTTTTTTTTAATACTTTTTAAATCATTACTATATATTGCATCCTATCTATCTATCTATCTATCTATAAAAGTGAAAGTCTGTGTGTGTACATTTTCCTACGCAATAACTCTGTCAACGGACTCGAAATTTGATATACGAGGTACTGAGATTTGGGAAAATCGATGTGATCGGTTTTCGGCCAGAAATTTGGCCATTAAGGGGTCAAAGGTAAAAGATTTGACCTTTGAGAACATTACCAAACTCCTCCTACAATTTTGGGTCTAAACACTTGAAATTTTAGATATAGATTCCTTGGACATGGATCTAACTTAATTACTTGATTTGAGCTCAAAACAATAAATGTTCAGTAGTCATAATAGGGGTCAAAGTTAAAAAAAATTGACATTTTTTTTTTGTTTTTTTGGGCTCAGCATACATCTCCAAAAACCTGGGCAAAAAGTGAAAATATCAGTCTGTCTTTTCTCTATGGTAGTTAAGGAAGACTATTATACAGAAAGCCATTACTTTACATATTCACACTTTTTAATATATATGCATATAACCTTACGAACAGTACCTACAGCCCAAGCAAAGCCGGGCGAAACAGCTAGTATATATATATTAGCAGTTCAGTCCGGCTTTGCTCGACCCCAATGTACTGTTCATAACTTTATATCCATATATATATATATATTAAAAAGTTTGACCCATGTCCAGGTAACTTACATCTAAAATTTCAAGAGTTTAAACCCAAAATTGGCAGTGGAGTTTGGTAGAGTCTGTAAAGGTCAGCTCTTTCAACTTTGACGTCTTGGTAGCCACATTTTTACTCAAAAACTACTTAAAAAGCTTGCTGCATGTCTGAATACCCTTTATGTAAAATTTTAAATTTTTAGACCCCAAATTAGCTGAATAGTTTGCTAGAGACCGCAAAGGTCAAATCTATTGAATTTTGACCCCTTGGTAGCCAAATTTTTGGCCAAAACCGGTTAAAAAGCTTGTCCGATGTTTGAATACACTTTATATAAAATTTCAAATGTTTAGACCAAAAATTGGTTAAGTAATTTGGTAGAGACCACAGAGGTCAAATTTTTTAAAACTTTGACCCCAATTTTGACCCCATAACATTTATTGTTTTGGGCTCAAAATCAAACTAAAAAGTTTGATACATGTCCAAGTAATCTACATGTAAAATTTCAAGTGTTTAGACCCAAAATTGGTGGATGAGTTTGGTAGAGTTTTCAACGGTCAACTTTTTTAACTTTGACTCCTTGACAGCCAAATTTCTGGCCGAAAACCGATTAAAAAGATTTTCCCAAATCTCAATACTCCTTATGTCAAATCTCGAGTATGTAGACTTAAAATTGACAGAGTAGTTTGATAGGGAAATGTACACACGCACACACAATTTCATTCATATATATATATATTGCTAATGAATCACCACTTATAAAGGCTATAAGCCTCTCAAGGACAATTATTATATCCAATATAATCATGTTGACACACTGGGGTCTTGTAAGCTCACTGATATTAAGCAGTACTGAGTCTCATCAGTATCAGACAGATGACCATTTGGGAATACCAGGCACTGTATGTAGGAGAACGTCAACACCTCTCTGCAAGAACTGCAAAAACATAACATTGTCCTCTTCCCGACTTTGACTGGGGACTGCTTGTGAATTTGATATTCCCTTGAAACTTTCTCCTTCAAGATGAGCCGGTTCAACTTGCCTAGGAGGAGTGTTGTTTCATTTCTCTCTCCCTCTGTCTCTCTTTACCCTTCTACCAGCTATAAAAAAAAAAAAAAATGGATTGACTGTCGTCAAGGGTGACGTCGTACATAGGAAGACATTGACACCACCCTGTAAGAACTGCAAAAATCTAACATCGTCATCTCCCTGGACTGGGATATACATTCAACTGAATGCCGCTTGTGAAGTTGAAATTCCCATAAAATTTGCTCCTTCGAGGGAATGCAGTTCAACCTGTCTTGGGTGAAAGCTATTTAAAAAAAATGAGGCAGGAGCAGTGGTTAATGAAATGGAAAAATTGTCAGTTGGATGATGAAGAATATTATGAGAGGACTGAAAATTAACAAAATTTGATGTTTTTTTTATTTACTTCTCCATAAGATCTCTATTAAATCACCAAAGTTAAGCAACGTTGAGCCTGGTCAGTACTAAAATGGGTCATCATTTTGGACTTCCAGGTGCTGTATGTGCTCTCCGCTTATCTCGGCATTGTTTCCAGTCGTCCTGGTCCTCTCCTTGTCACTAGACTCAATCCGTGCCAATTCAGGAGAGGTGTGGTTGGAGAATGTGCAATCTCTGCTTCATAATTACATGCGCAGTTACCCTTATAGGGAATATCTATTGTCTTTTAAAACTAGTGAAAATGGTTTCTAACAAATATTTATACTCATTGGATTTGAAAATAACTATGTTGTAGCCTGCTGGCAAACAGTCCTACGATAATGTTTCACAGCTGGAAATCTTTTGGAAAGAAAATAAAAAAAAATTTTTTTTTTTTAAATAAATTTCTAAATTTAATTTAATATTCTTACGATGCCTCCATTCAGTCTAAAGAGACAATGGATACCCCCTGTAAGGGTAGCTGTGCGTGGAATTGCAAGGCAAAGGTCGCACAATCTCCAACTATGCCTCTCCTGAATCGGCACTGCTTGAGTCCAGTGGCAAGGAAAGGTCCAGGACGACTGGAAACAATGTGGAGATAAGCGGAGAGCACATATAGCACCTGGAATACCGAAGTGGTCACCCATTTAAGTTCTGACCAAACTCAACATGATTGTCGTTTTTTTTTTTTTTTTTACAAAGGAGTAACCACTTATCAAGGCCTGGAGGCTACTCGAGGATAAATGAGTGTACAGTAGTCAATGGGGCAATATCATAGTAATTGTTCATAGTGGAAATTTGTAAATTGCCTTAGTTAAGATGAACAGCTCATCAAGAATTTGTTTATGTTGGACTTGAAGACGATATATTATAGTCCGTTGGAGAGCAGGAAACCTGAACAGAGTTCCACAGGCGTGCAGTTCTAAGAAATAAACTTTGTTCATGGAATCTACGGTTAGGTTTAGGCACAGATAAAGAGTGAGGGAAATTATTGATAGTGGTTTCAGCTAGACGAGTGTTTTTCGTGAAAGTCAGGCCAAGGAGGACCATAGATTGGCGCTCAGACGAGCACTTGCCATGAAAATAATGATAGAGTGAAGACAGGCTCGCAATGTCTCTTCTGTGGGAAACAGGTTGCAGGGAAGAGGAAAGAAAAGGTTATTAATAATAAAATGATCTTTAATAATATATATATATATATATATATATATATATATATATATATATATATTAAAGATTATTTTATTATTGGGATGCGTGGATGTCCAATTCAAAGTTTTATGAAAGACTTAGTTTTGAATGGAGGCCACACAAGTTGCTGACCATTCCAAGTCGAAAATGCTGGAAAGGTCATATTCAAATAGATCTTTACCTTAATGGTTGTACCCGTGCCCCTCCTCTCGCCGCTAACTCTCCCCGCTCACTCAATTTTTTCTATCATTCACACTGAGGAAGATCGAAGGATCGGTCGAAAATTATGTGCTTCTGAAGGAAACATTCTTGTTTTTTTTTTTTCAAAAGACTTTTTGTATTCCTACACGTCAACACACAGGAAATAAATACAGAAAAGATATAAACATTTATATTTTTTTCGTATTGATTTTTTATTCATACATATATATATATATATATATATATATATATATATATATATATATATATATATATATATACTATATATATATATACTTCACACTTCCGGTTATAAGATAGACGAATATTGGCTGAAGAGAGCTTGATAAGGATACCTTAAACGGGCCTTATTATCGGGCTTGAAACCGACGGTACCAATGATCTGTCTCAACTAACAACTTTCTGTACACAATATATATATATATATATATATGATTAATTTAACAAAATTTAATATTTTACTTGAATTCTGAATAATTTGTTGAAAAAAAAAAAATTTTTACACTTCAGACATAAACACATAAACAAATAGTTGCTAATGAAACTATGGCTAACAGTACAGAATAGTTAACAGTCAAGAACCTGTAAAGAAAATATAAAAATGTAAATAACTTATAAATGCAGAAGAATTAAATTCTTTACCTACCTGTTTAAATTATGGAAACTAAAGATTTTTTTTTTTTTTTTTTTTTATATATTTCGGAATTAATTTTGATGAAAGCTAACAATGATAAAAAATAAGGCAATCAAGATTCTTGCGTGATCACTTAAAAAATTGTTGTTTTTTTTTTTAGCATTTTCACCTCAAACAAGGCACAGTGCCACTTTGATATAGGGGGTTACTATCTGGGACATAATTTTCAGCGATACTATGTAGGGAGTTGGGCAGCAAAATGTCTATTTACATTACACTTGAACTTCTGTATGTCAGTACAATCAGGAAAGTAGGGACCTGGAAGGGAATTCCAAAGTTTAGCAGTCCTAGGGAAGAAACTATTAGAGTACAAGGCTTTTTGGGGATCTCTACTGTGAAGTGGTGGGATTTTGCTGCTTGTCAGGTTTGTGGGGGACTATTTACATCGAGAGGGTACAAGTGCTTGTAGTTCGTTAGATAACAGACCATTAAAATACTTATAAAACAGGCAGAAGGATGCTATATTTCGTTGATGGGAACAGAGGTTGAAACCTAGCTGACAGTGCAGGACCCATTATATTGGTGACTCCCTTTTAAACCCTGTCTAAGAGGGAGAGACTAGTAGCAAGTGTACCAGCCCAAATGTGGCAACAATACTCCATACATGGGCGAATGGTGGTCTTATAAAGGTACAGGATACTCGCAGGCGTAAGTAACTTTCTAGCAGGGTAGAGAGTCCATCTTCTTTACAGCAGCCTTGGCAATGCCCTCAGTGTATCTATTTCAATTCATGTCCCCTGTGAAATGTTAAGTCGAGGAGTTTGAACAAAGTACTTCCAGGTAATAATATCATTAGCTATGGTTATCAGTTGTTGAGAAGGTTTCTTGGTTTGGCTGTTTTGTTTTACGTCATATCAACCCTTTTCAGATTATTTAATGCCGAATCCAGTTATTTTGGAAATAGTATTCATGTTGCATCCAGCTATTTTGTAGGAGGTTGTTATTCTTCAAGCTCTTTGTATCTTTAATCGTTAGTTTGTAGTGTTTGACTTGGTTGTTTTATAGTGGATTTTATCGTTTTTTGTTCCCTGCTCTGCAGAACATGAATGAGTTTTGCAATGGGAGAAGGAAAAGGGTTACAGTATTAATGCTTGGTACATTTTTAGAAAGAGAAAAAGAAAATGGGAAGAAGAAAAAGGGGAGAAAAGTTGGGTTGTTTTGTTTGTTTTTGCAGAACATAATTAAGTTTTGTAAGTAAAAAAAAAAAAAAAGCATCAATGTTAGGTGCATTTCGTCTCAGGAAGCCAATATCTTCAGACAGCCTGATCTAGTAGCACCAGGAATGTTTCTTGTAATTATTAAAGGAAAGAAGCTTAGCTACGATTGGAAAGCAAGGTAATCAAATTATTTTAAAAAAAAAAATACTTATCTACAAGTAAACCTGAATCTGCAAGCCCTGTACTTGCTTTAACAAAATCTCTATTAAAACCAAACTTAAGTTTAGCGAATTTAAGTGATAATTTTGATCGCCATGTTCTTTTCTTGTGTGTTTAGATACATGGATATCATGATCAAATTTTGAAATAAAATTATCTTACAAACAATTTCCACATGTTTAAAGTATACTGGTCGGCAGAGAATTTAATTTTACTGCGTTTGTGATAAATTATTGGTGTTTATTTGTTTCCCCAGAAGAGCAAAATGTGACACAAGGCCGTTTTTAATGGAGGGGGGGGGGGAGGCAGCTCTCCAAAAAAGGGTCACTCTGGACGTAGGCAAAAATAAGAATTGACTTAGTCAATGTAAGGGAAACCCTTCTATACTAAGGACAAATTAACTTCTGTGTAGAATCAGAACAGATACTACACGTTTATCTTATTTGCTTTCTTTATTTTATGTTTTTTTTTTCTCGTTCTCAAGCTGTCGAGTGTTAACTATTCTGGACTTTTACTTGTGATTTCATTAGCAACCGTATTTAAAAATAAAAGTATCCAAGCTAATGTAAATTTATTAGTTTTATTTATTTAGTTCAAATTTAGCTTAATTTACATTTTTTTTTTTTTTTTAATTAAACTAATGGTTTCTTTTTTTGTTGACTGAATTTAGAGATCAAAGAATTCTTCCCCCCCCCTCTCTGACAAAAATCAAACAGAACTCCCAAGAACAAAGCTTATTTCCTGTGGAACAAAATACCATGAACGTACTTTCTAACCAACTACAACATAGTCATCTTCAAGTCTAATGTAAACAAATACTTGGTGAGCCGTCTTCTTAGATAATGAATTCCTCTTAAGAAATCTTCTGTCTATTCCAGTTGTTGTTTTCCTTTCTCGTGTTAGTTTTCATTGTTTAACTGAAAATCTCTTTAATCTTCATCCTTGAGTAGCTCTTGGGCTATGATAAATGGTAACCTATCATAAAAAAAAAATTCGGTAATTTTTTTTTTTTTTTTTTTTTTCAAAATGGCCAACAAAATTTAAAAAAAAAAAGGAAGGGGTTAAAAATGAATATACAACAAATAAATAATATCAAAAGCAAGCTCTGTCTGTTTGACAACTATTTCAATGGTAGGTGCTCTGATGAACTGCAAGCCCTTGTACTCTCTCAACGTAAATACCCCTGACAAGCAGCAAAATCCCACCCCTACACAGTAGAGATCCCTAGATGTAAGGAAGCCTACTACTCTAATAGTTTCTTCTCTAGGACTGTTAAACTTTGGAATTCCATTCCAGGTTCCTGCTTCCCTGACTGTACTGGCATGCAGAAGTTCAAGTGTAATGTAAACAGACATCTTGCTGCTCAACTCCCTACATAGTATCCCTGCAAATTATGTCTTAGATAGTAGCCCCCTACATCAAAGTGGCCCTGTGCCTTTTTGGGGGTAAAAATGAAATAATATAAAAAAAAAAAAAAAGAAGCTAACTTACTATTCTACCTACCTGAATAAGATTTCTTCTAGTTTTTTTTTTTTTTTTAATTTAATTTTTTTTTTTTTTTTACTTAAAAATATTACTGTCAGGTTGGAATGAAAAACAATATGGTGGTCTCATTTGAGATCTAGTCAAGCGGTAATTAAATTAAACCACTTCAAGCTATGAATGAATTTGCGCATACGCAAAACTAATAGAATTATGTCGACAAGTTGAAATGAACAATTTTGCATTTCAAGTTACCGACATATTTGTGCATGCGTTATTCATTCATCCAAACAAAGATTTTGCTCATTATAAACAATCCTTGGTGTATGATTACTACTTGCTAATTTCAGTGTTATTTGACTAATAGTTTAAGAGTTTATCGGTTAAATATTTTTGCCTACGCACGTACATCTACTGTTTTATTTATACAGATTAAAAAACACTTTAAACCAATGCTCGGCACGCCCTATCCTGTCTTGATAAAGTCTAAAACCGTCTGGAAACTCTTTTATTTTCTCTGCAACTTTTTTTTCAAAAAGGAGACATTGTGAGTCTGCTTCTGCTCTATCATTATTTTCATGGCAAGTGCCCGTCTGAGCTCCAACCTATGGTCTTCTCTTGCCAAACTTTCATAAAAAAACAATCGACTAGCTACAACCACTATCAACAATTTTCCCCACTCTCTATCTGTGCCTAAATCTAAATGCAGATTCTGTGAACAAAGCTTCTTTCCTAGAACTGCCCGTCTGTGGAACACTGTTTCATTGGCCAGCTTCTCGCTTCAGCCAACTACAATATCGTAGCCTGCAAGTCCAATGTAAACAAGTTCTTGTTGAACCGTCCCCTTAAATTATGAAATTATACCCAACTTACACCATAAGGGTTAAGAATGTAAGATGGCAGCTTAGTAATCGCTAATGGTGCAGATGGGGTAGAACCTGGATTATGCAAGAGAAGGGCTTAACAAGAACTTGTTCACACCGGACCTGAAGGTCACCATACTGCAATCGGCTGTTATGTTCATCTTTTTTGCAACTAAGATTTTATTTGAACTAAAATGGGGTTAATGAATCCCTGGTTACACTGATGGGTAAAAATGAAATAACAGTCCCAAAATGTATTAAACCTCCGCTGATGATTTTTATATGTAAATACAGGGTTGTAAGTATCCTGTACCTCTACAAGGCCACCATTCGCCCATGCATGGAGTATTGTTGCCATATCTGGGCTGGTGCATTTACCACTAGTTGGCTGGTTATTTTTTGTTTTATGACATATCAGCCCGTTTTAGATCATTTAATGCTGAATTCAGTGATTTTGAAGAAAAACTTTTTAATATATATATATATATATATATATATATATATATATTTTCAAGTCAGTTTCTATTTAACCCATAGTTGGGACCCTCATAGGTACTACCACTCCGGGTTAGAGTGGACTTGGCAGCAATGGCAATTAAGGGGTGGCTCCACACTCCCCAAAGCCTGCAAGCTGAGGCCTCACCATTGGATATAGTTTCAGGTCATATCCAGGACCTCTACCACTAGTCCCTCCCTCTTAGATAAAGTCCAAAAAAGAGTTATCAATCTAATCAGTCCCACTTTATCAACTAAGCTCCAGCCCCTGTCCCATCACTGCAATGTTGCATCCCTGTGTCTGTTTTACAAATATTTTAATTGAATGTGTTCTGATGAACTCGTTTCACTTGTACCCCCTCGATGTACATATCCCCGACAAACCCACTTAGCAATAAGATCTCACCCCTTCACTGTTGATGTCCCTAAATGCCAGAAAGCT